>NC_086321.1:281524709-281704709 GCF_036172605.1 Pelobates fuscus | reverse complement strand
ACTAACAGCGCACACACACATATACATGCGGCGTGTGTTTGTGCTTTAGGGTGCACACCCTAATGCAATAGGCTGCGCATGTCTATGGAGACAAGGACAAATATAGTGTGTGTTGTTCTGTAAACTGCATTTGCTAAATGACAAACAGGTCAAACAAAGTGCGGTGACACTATAATGATCTCTGCATCACCATGCAACAAAACGAAAATTTCATGAATTATATCAAAATTAAAACATTTTCAGAGAAGTACAAACAAAATGAAGGAAAAATAGCAGGCAAATCCCACCATATAAAAGGGACATTATAGGCACCCAGACCACTTCAGCTCATTTAAGTGGTCTGAGTGCAGTGTCCCTACCCCCCTTAGTCCTACAATGTAAATCATATAATTAATAATTACATTGTAGTGCTAAGACTGCCTCCAGCGGCTGCCAGACAGACACGAGAAGCACTTCCTGGTGGTGAAGCAACTTTTGGTCACCTGACAATGGAAATACTCTCACTCGGCATGAGGACATCCAGCGTCAGTGAAACCCCCATAGGAAAGCATTGACGTAACGCTTTCCTATGGGGAGGGCCTAATGCGCTTGCGGCATTAGCCACGCATGCGCATTAGTCCCCCCCCCCCTTCCCATCAAATTATGTCGGAGGAGGCAAAGTACCGACCCAGCGCCAAGGGAGATCGGGACTCGAATCGTGTACACAAAGGATTATTAGTTTATTTCTATCCATGCTTTGGGGGAGGTGGGTTGAGGGAGGGAACTATAGTGCAAGAACGAAAATTATGTATTCCTTATACTATAGAATACCTTTAGCTTACGTCTTCATAATCATTGTATTGATTAGATCACACACACATTTCCAGAAAGGAAAATGGAGTCAAGTAAAAGTGGTTCATGAATTTTATTATTTTGCAACTAAATGTTAATATGGTGTATTCAACAAACACTTAATTTCTTGTTTTATTCCACTAGAGGGAGACCATGAACAGGAATCTTCAAGTGACTCACAGGGTTATGCACTAAAGTGAGAATTCATAGTGAATTTGGGAAGCATGTGAAACACATTTTAAATTCTTGTTTTGGTAAATAACCCTTCAAATCCATTTCCTCATGATACACAGGAAAACAAAAAGGTCACAAACTTCAAAGGGGGGGGGGAGGGATGAATTGACAGGTGCCTTAAAAAGTAAAAAAAATATAAAAAACAATTTTAAAGTCTTTTTTCCCCCAACACTTTAAATGAACACATTTAAAGGGTTACTTTAATCTCAATGAAAACTGCAGCTAAAAGTGGTCGTGGAGCAAGAACTCTGTATGTGCAGCATTTCTCCTTGAAAAGCTGCCTATATAGAGTAGTCTGCATTTCTGTGCTGGAATCAAATCTTCATAACATTAATTCTGTGCGAATATTACGCCTGTTGTCAAACAGACGTAATCAATTTTCACGATTGCAGGCGGCACATCCCCCTCTGCAATCCCTTCCTTGCCCTCCCCACATGGTCTACATTGCTTTTTTTTTTTTTTTTTTTTTTTATGTTCACTCCCTCTTTCCACTCTAAAACCAGGGCCGGCCTTAGGGGTGTGCGAGCACATGGCCGGCGGAATAAAAAAAAAATAAAAAAATTTGTGGCGGGGGCGGAGCTTACCGTGCGGCGGGGCGGAGCTAAAAGCGCCGGAAAACTGCTGCAGGGGAAGCAGGAAGGAGTCCCTGCTTCCGCCAACAACCAGAATCCAGGAGCAGCACTGCCTGTCTGCCTCCATAATTAACAGAGGTAACTATGTGACTGTCTGTGTGAGTGTGTGACTGTCTGTGTCTGCGTGAGTGTGTGACTGTGTCTGCGTGAGTGTGTGACTGTGTCTGCGTGAGTGTGTGACTGTCTGTGTCTGCGTGAGTGTGTGACTGTCTGTGTCTGCGTGAGTGTGTGACTGTCTGTGTCTGCGTGAGTGTGTGACTGTCTGTGTCTGCGTGAGTGTGTGACTGTCTGTGTCTGCGTGAGTGTGTGACTGTCTGTGTCTGCGTGAGTGTGTGACTGTCTGTGTCTGCGTGAGTGTGTGACTGTCTGTGTCTGCGTGAGTGTGTGACTGTCTGTGTCTGCGTGAGTGTGTGACTGTGTCTGCGTGAGTGTGTGACTGTGTCTGCGTGAGTGTGTGACTGTGTGTCTGCGTGAGTGTGTGACTGTCTGTGTCTGCGTGAGTGTGTGACTGTCTGTGTCTGCGTGAGTGTGTGACTGTCTGTGTCTGCGTGAGTGTGTGACTGTCTGTGTCTGCGTGAGTGTGTGACTGTCTGTGTCTGCGTGAGTGTGTGACTGTCTGTGTCTGCGTGAGTGTGTGACTGTCTGTGTCTGCGTGAGTGTGTGACTGTCTGTGTCTGCGTGTGTGACTACAAATACAAAAAGAGAAGTCCTGCGCTTAGTCCCATTATTGCTGGACCAGCAGCAACGACTACAATACACATCAGCCCCAATATATAGTAAAAACCAAAGAAAAGAAAATGTTACTTGCGCTTTCTCCTTAATCCCTATGTATATTTAGACAAATGGAGGTCATTTAGTTGCTCCAATGGCCATTGGAGGGAATGCCCGCCTGCCAACGTCAAGGCAGATCCCCCTAAGCGGGTCCTAACACTGACCCTTCAGCCTGCTTCCTTCCATTAGAGATATCTTTGCCAGAAGCTCAAGGAAGCAGGCTGAAGGGTCAGTGTTAGGACCCGCTTAGGGGGGTCTGCCTTGACGTTGGCAGGCGGGCATTCCCTCCAATGGCCATTGGAGCAACTAAATTACCTCCATTTGTCTAAATATACATAGGGATTAAGGAGAAAGCGCAAGTAACATTTTCTTTTCTTTGGTTTTTACTATATATTGGGGCTGATGTGTATTGTAGTCGTTGCTGCTGGTCCAGCAATAATGGGACTAAGCGCAGGACTTCTCTTTTTGTATTTGTATTTACTTTGTATCACACAGCCTGGTTACAATGCTGCTGCCCATCCCATGTGTTCCCTATTAAGGGTTAATAAGTATAGGGGTGTATATAAAAAATACCCCTTTCTGTCTCATTAGATATATCTTTGCCAGAAGCTCAGGGAAGCAGGCTGAAGGGTCAGTGTTAGGACTCGCTTAGGGGGATCTGCCTTGACGTTGGCAGGCGGGCATTCCCTCCAATGGCCATTGGAGCAACTAAATGACCTCCATTTGTCTAAATATACATAGGGATTAAGGAGAAAGCGCAAGTAACATTTTCTTTTCTTTGAGTGTGTGACTGTCTGCCTGAGTGTGTGACTGTCTGCCTGAGTGTGTGACTGTCTGCCTGAGTGTGTGACTGTCTGCCTGAGTGTGTGACTGTCTGCCTGAGTGTGTGACTGTCTGCCTGAGTGTGTGACTGTCTGCCTGAGTGTGTGACTGTCTGCCTGAGTGTGTGACTGTCTGCCTGAGTGTGTGACTGTCTGCCTGAGTGTGTGACTGTCTGCCTGAGTGTGTGACTGTCTGCCTGAGTGTGTGACTGTCTGCCTGAGTGTGTGACTGTCTGCCTGAGTGTGTGACTGTCTGCCTGAGTGTGTGACTGTCTGCCTGAGTGTGTGACTGTCTGCCTGAGTGTGTGACTGTCTGCCTGAGTGTGTGACTGTCTGCCTGAGTGTGTGACTGTCTGCCTGAGTGTGTGACTGTCTGCCTGAGTGTGTGACTGTCTGCCTGAGTGTGTGACTGTCTGCCTGAGTGTGTGACTGTCTGCCTGAGTGTGTGACTGTCTGCCTGAGTGTGTGACTGTCTGCCTGAGTGTGTGACTGTCTGCCTGAGTGTGTGACTGTCTGCCTGAGTGTGTGACTGTCTGCCTGAGTGTGTGACTGTCTGCCTGAGTGTGTGACTGTCTGCCTGAGTGTGTGACTGTCTGCCTGAGTGTGTGACTGTCTGCCTGAGTGTGTGACTGTCTGCCTGAGTGTGTGACTGTCTGCCTGAGTGTGTGACTGTCTGCCTGAGTGTGTGACTGTCTGCCTGAGTGTGACTGACTGCCTGAGTGTGTGTGTGTGTGTGCCTGTCTGCCTGTGTGTGTGTGTGTGCGACTGTCTGCCTGTGTGTGTGTGTGTGCGACTGTCTGCCTGTGTGTGTGACTGTCTGCCTGTGTGTGTGACTGTCTGCCTGTGTGTGTGACTGTCTGCCTGTGTGTGTGACTGTCTGCCTGTGTGTGTGACTGTCTGCCTGTGTGTGTGACTGTCTGCCTGTGTGTGTGACTGTCTGCCTGTGTGTGTGACTGTCTGCCTGTGTGTGTGACTGTCTGCCTGTGTGTGTGACTGTCTGCCTGTGTGTGTGTGTGACTGTCTGCCTGTGTGTGTGTGTGACTGTCTGCCTGTGTGTGTGTGTGACTGTCTGCCTGTGTGTGTGTGTGACTGTCTGCCTGTGTGTGTGTGTGACTGTCTGCCTGTGTGTGTGTGTGACTGTCTGCCTGTGTGTGTGTGTGACTGTCTGCCTGTGTGTGTGTGTGACTGTCTGCCTGTGTGTGTGTGTGACTGTCTGCCTGTGTGTGTGTGTGACTGTCTGCCTGTGTGTGTGTGTGACTGTCTGCCTGTGTGTGTGACTGTCTGCCTGTGTGTGTGAATGTATGTGTGTGTGTGAATGTATGTGTGTGACTGTGTGTGTGTGTGTCTGTCTGCCTCTGTGTGTTTGGCTGTCTGCCTGTGTATGTGTGTGGATGTCTGCCTGTGTGTGTGTGACTGCCTATGTGTGACTGACTGGGCAGACTAGATGGGCCTAATGGTTCTTATCTGCCGTCACATTCTATGTCTGTGTGTGTGTTTGTGTCTGGCTGTCTGTGTGTGACTGCCTGCGTGTGTTTGTGTGCGTGTGTGTGTGTGTGTGTGTGTGTGTGGGAAGGGGGATGGAGGGGGGGAAGGGGGGAGCGCTGTGAAGATTTTTCGCACATGGCGCCTAAAGGCCTAAGGCTGGCCCTGTCTAAAACTGAGCATTTGCATGAACTCTGAGCCTGGAGATCGACCCAATCAAATGCTTCTCATCAAATTGATTGGATCTCAGAAAATAAGCTCTGACAAGGCCTGGCGATGGACAGGACATTGAATATATTGAGGAGAAAACCGACCGGCGCTGGATTGCAGGTAAGTCCATACTTATTTTTCAGTTTTTTCCGTAAAAAAAAATAAAAAAATGGTAGACTAAGTTACTAGTAACCAATAGGGCAATACAAATCAACACTATAGTCACCAAAACAACTTTATCTTAAGAAGCAGATTTTGTGTGTAGATCATGCCTCCGAAGTTTCACTAAGGGTGGTTTCCCTGTCCTCTTCCTGACTGGACGAGGTGAATATATTGTACAGCAATTTATGAATTTATTTTTTCTATCTTGAAAGATTGTTTTTCTAAATTGAAACATTTGTCAGAGTATTTTTTTGTTTTTTTTTTGCCATTTGGATTGGCCATGACAAGACTACTGCATATTGTTTATCTTGATATTAATTACTGGGATATATTAGTTCTCTATCGGTGTAGATAGATCCACTTTGGATATTTTTATAGCTATTGTGAAATAAAAAGCGGATTTGCATTATATAAAAGTGCGGGTATTTCTTTAAAATAGGATTTCTATTTTGCCACTGTAGGGAATGGCGACTATACCCTTTACATTCTAACAATAACTGCATGCTGTACGGTAATTGGTTACCCTTACATGTCTTAATTTAGTAATTACAAAAAAAACCTGCTACAGTTTAGTAAGATGAATATAAGTCTTTTGACCTCTAAAATGATGTCACAAGAACACGTTACAGTTACCTGCTGTCAGAACACCATCTTCCACATCATCATCTTCACTGAAATCAATATATGCCTCAACGTGAGCTAGAGCCTAAAAACCACAATAGAAATATGGGTTAAAACCCCCATAATGCAATTATTAGCATTATTATTAATAAAGCGCCAACAAATTATGTAGCGTTGTACAATGGGTGGACTAATAAACATGAAATTGCAACAAGACAAGTTGGACGCACAGGAACAGAGGGTATTGAGGGCCTTGCTCAAACAAGCTTACATTCTAGAGGGAGTAATGAGATTATTCCTCTATTATGACATAACTGGCAAAGCAAAAGTTGGTTGTGGTACAGCAAAGCAAAAAAATGTAAGGGGATTTTTCTTCAGTGTTCTTCACAGAAATGATGAAATCCCCATTATTATGTAAAGGTGTAAGAGGCATGTCCTACATCACTTCTCCTTTTCATAACCATAGGTTGTTAATATACAAGAGCCTCATGCAAACTATATCCCATTGTCAGTTTAATTTCTATCCAATTTCAATGTACATCTTATTAAATTGCCCATTATCCATGTTAAATGGTTCCAAAATCCCTAGTGACTGCAGTCATACTGAAACAGAATATGTTGCGAACTAATGCCTCACTCCCAATGAGACTTATACGTTACAAATTTTAGACAAAAAACATGTTTTAAATCACTTTTCTCACTCGTCGTGGCTTAATTTCTTAGTCACTAAGAGGAGTCACCATGGGATCAATACATCCTTTCATCACGGTTAAACCGATTAGTTAGTGAGCAGCCACCTCTGAGCTATTTACTTAGCCTCTTACCGTGACCAGTCGGTGGCTCCATTGCTGATACAAGTTTCCAAGTTCTCCAGACATCTGGCGTAAAGCCTGCCTCCTCTGAAGCTCTGTATCAGCATGGATGAGATCTCCTAGCCCTTCTACTTCTGTTAAATCAAGTTTTCCATTCTGAAAGGCCCGTTTGGTGAATTCCCCTGGTTCTGCTTGACGTAGCATGTGTTGATCTCCTGTACATAGGAAAAACAGAGGTTATTATTTTGTACCATATCGCTGGTGTCTGAACCTCTGGGGATAGAGGCTAAAGAGGACTGGAAATGTTTACTAGTGAGAACAGCACACAGTTATGGTTTTGTCATGCTAAGCTGATGTTTTGAGCATTATTACTGGTCAAAAGATTTATACAGCTTACAAAAGCAAGAACATGATTCAGAACAACTGAGATGCAAGATTACTTAATACAGATTTCAAGGGGGACAATAAAAATCAGGGCTTGATAAATTTGCTTTCCGTGTAGGAGCCAGTTTTTTTTACCCCCAACAACAAAAATACAATACTTAAAAGGAACACTAGAGAATCTCCAAAACCACTACAGCTTAATGTAATGACTCAAGTGTCTATAGCCTATCCTTGCAGGCTTTTCAATGTAAACACTGCCTTTTCAGAGAAAAGGCAGTGTTTACATAGCTGCCTAGTAACACCTCCAGTGGCAGTCACTCAAACAGCCACTAAAATGTCTCCTGTCTCAGTGGTGCACAATGTGCAGCACATTCATTCAGCGTCTCCATGATCTGCAGATGAATTGATTTAACGCAGCTCTATGATGAGATGTTGATGGGTATAGAGGCAGGCCAGCTGCAGCGAGACCGGCATGGCGTTGTAAAAAAAAAAAAAAAAAGGCAAGTAAAATCACCAGATTCATGCAATCGGAGGGGGGCTGGTGACCTAAACATACAAATTCAATGACAAACACACAAAGTATTATTTATTATTATTGTTAGATACATTCAGATACCCACACACAAAGATTCATAGATATACACAGACAACGACAAGCTTGACAAAGACCCAACTTAGGGTCGAAACATTGCTGTGTTTTTCTGCTGGTTCCCATAAATGTGCCCTTAAAGGGACACTCCAGGCACCCAGACCACTTCTGCCCATTGGAGTGGTCTGGGTGCCAACTCCCACTATCCTTAACCCTGCAACTGTAATTATTGCAGTTTTATTATAAACTGGAATAGTTACCTTGCAGGGTTAACGCCTCCTCTAGTGGCTGTTTACTAGACAGCCACTAGAGGGCACTTCCTGCTTCATAGCACAGAAAACCTTAGCTATAGCATCGCTGGACGTCCTCACGCTGTGTGAGGACCTCCAGCGTCGCTCAATTCCCCATAGGAAAGCATTTTTAATGATTTCCTATGGAGAGCTCTAATGCGCATGCGTGGCCTTGCGTGCATGCGCATTAGGTTTCCTCAGCCGGCGGGATTAGTCTCCCCCGCCGGCTGACGTAATGAAGAGGAGGAGCGGCGGCAACCCGAAACCACCGCCGAGGGACATCGGCGGGGGTCTCAGGTAAGTGACTGAAGGGGTTTTCACCCCTTCAGCAACCAGGGATGGGTGGTGGGAGGGAGAGGGGACCTGCAGTGCCAGGAAAACCGATTGTTTTCCTGGCACTGGAGAGTCCCTTTAAGCATTAGAGTGCCTGGATCTTCTTTTTCTATATTCTGATGGGCGCATGCTGGCCCATAGTCTAGATAAGCACCCAGTCAGCTTGAGGATTGAGTGCAGTTCTTGATATTTGCTTGTGAGATACACAGAAATTTTAAAAAATTAAACAAACACAATTTTAGCGAGCCTCCTGTTTCCTACCTTTTGGACGCAGAAGGGTGGCTCCTGTGGGGTCCAGTGGAACTGGGCAGCAACAGGTGACATTTATCAGACTGCGGCTGATGGCAGTGGGCTGCCGCTGGTCCAGACTTGCCCTCCTCCCTTTGTATCCCCGTGCAGCTCTCTGTGCGCTGGGATGAAGTACTTCTTCCTGGCACTGAAGCCACGCAGGGGAATGCGTGGGTGGCCATCTCTGCAGAATGGGAGCAGAGCCATCTTTACCTAGTGATCTGCCAGCTTGCCATTCCCCTGCGCAGCCTCAGCACTGGGAGAAAGTAGTTACAGTTCCCTTCCATTCCTCCCAGTACACCAGCGCAATTACACACATTCATACAGATAGACATACAGATGCACACACACACACATATACAGTTACACCCACTTACAAACATACTGAGATACACTGACTGACAGACAGATACACACAGTGACACAAACTCTATATGTGTGCGATCATTTAATTGCCACCCTCCTGTTAGCTTATCATTGTCTGTAGGAGGGTGGCTTGATTGAGGTGCTGGCTGAGGCAGATGTGTGGCAGCAGCTCACTCATTTCTCCCCCCTGCCCCCTGTGCTTCCTCCCTCTTGCAGTGTGCAGTCCTTATAGCTGGGAGGAAGTGCTGTTACTGCCGACATCAAAAGGGTCTGGCACCTGACCAAGCCCCTGTTGAGTGATGCATATCACGCTGGGCTGGGCCCCCAGAGCGCTCTGGGTCCCAGACTCTGGAGAGGGCCCATCAGTGTCCGGAGGGCCCATTACCAGGAACAGTTTGACAGAACAATAGTTCATCCACAGAATATACCATCTCTTTCTCCCCCCCTCATCCCCCCCCTCCCCCCCTCATTCATGTATACAAATGGATGCAAGATCACTTGAGCTTTAAAAAGAACTTCGGAAGACAGAAATGCATCATGAGCAATCTCTTACTACCAGTAAACTTGCAGAACTCAAGGAACTACAAAACTTTCTCCATGACCTGGCCCTCGTGGAGGTGAGCAGGGATGTCATCTGGTCCAAACAACTCTCTTTTGAAAAATCCAACAAAACGCACACACTATGTTAGCCAGGGCTAGTCACAACACTGACTACAGTGGACCATTTCAGGTACATACAGTTGAGAGACTTTGCACATGACAAAAAGGTGAAGTGGGCAGCTGCCTTTCACTATGACTTTTTTTTTTTTGAACGGCTGTGTTGAAACTCCACATAAAGGATTAATCACTACGGTCTATGCTCAGCTCAGCACCCAAGGTGGAGGAGGGGAACTTGAAATATTTTGACCGGTGGGAAACTGATCTGCAACAGAAGCTGAAGGCAGGTGACTGCAAGGATATCTGGGAGGCTGCGCAAAGACTTTAATTTGTGTGACACTCCAAGAAAAAATAAATTAATTTTTTTTTTTTTTTTTTTTAAACTTTGACTAGGTGGTATACCACCCCAGTCAAGCAATTCCACATGGGCAGTTCCCCTTAAGGCGAGTGTTGGAGATGATGTGGCCAAAAAGGCACCTACATGTGGCGGACATGCCCAGAAGTAGTATGGTTCTGAATTATGATTGGAGACCTACTAAAAGATGTAATGCACAGAGGCACTGAACAATGGTCTTTTGTGCTGGCTAAACCTACTGAGGGCTTGACCTCAAGTGAACAGAAATTATTAAACAAGATAATATTGGTAGCAAGACTCACATTAGTGCAGACCTGGCTCAATATATGACATACCTAAAGTAGACAGTGCTATTTTAAAAAGCAAAGATAATTACCTAATGGATAAACTTGCCGGCCAGGTGTAAAAACACAATGATTACCTTTACCAAAGTCTGACGGCCGTGGGAGGAGTATGAAGAGAGATAAAATGTTGAATGGGTATTGCCTGTAGATGTCTGGAAATGGTACTCATGGCAGAAAGATTCCCTCCACCCTCCCACATTGTTATTTATTTTCGTTTTGGGTGGGAAAGTTTATTCAGTTTGTTGATAAAATGTATTAAATTCCTTTTGAGTCAGGAGACAATTTTCATTTATACATGATCGATACACACCGTGAATATTTTGTTTATGGTTTCTTGTTTTCCCATGTATCACAACATTCATTTTGATATATTAGATCATTATTTTGTCTATGAATATATTGCCACTATATGAGGCTGTAAGAAAAGCTTGTCTGCCTGCACTTGTAAATAAAGAATTAAAATAAATAAAGAAGGAGGTATGAAAACTTTCTGAATGCAGTGTACATATATATTTTTCACATACACACAAGGTTGCAGATTTTCATTATGCTTCATCCCTGTAACTATAGTAATGCCACCCAATGTGTATCTTACCTGGGTTTTGGGATTTTACAGGTCCAAGGATATAAACACATATGTATTTGTAGAAGTACGCAATAACATCTGCAATGCAGCTGTGTCAACAAAGTAAAAAACAAGACACTCTTATGACAGTGCCATCTTGCTAAAGAGGCAATTACATCTGCAGAAATGGCTCCAACACCATTTAGGTCAGTCAGCAGTTAGTTACTGGAATGGTAATGTAATGTTTACAAAAGGAGGCAGATGACCACATGGAATTATAAATAGTTCTGTGGTATGTATGTTTACAGAAGTAATGATCACTATAACACAGCTGCTTTGCGTTTGCAATTCCACTAAAATTGAATAACAAATCTAGATAGAAGAGAACACAATTTAAAGACGGTTTCAATGGCATTAACACAACACAGACACCTCACATCCAGTATTGTAAAAAAAAAAAGTATAATAATAATATTAATAATAATAATAATAAGCTACCCACATCTTAAATTTCAAATAAAAGCCTGATTTTGACACAAAGGAAGTGGAATTCAATATGATGTGTAATAATATATTTGAAAGCTTTACTAATAGTCTACAACTTGCTAATGGCAAATCCACAGACATTTACGGATGGTCTTTTCAGGAACTCTTTATCTAGAAGATAAAAAGGGATAAGATTTCCAGAAGGACTGTCACCATCTGGGGTCTTTTCATAATTTGTCCAGAGGCCATGGGGAAGGCAAGTTATACTTACCTGAAGATTTTATGTTTATGAAATCACCATTTAGTAGAACTACCCCAAATGAATACATGCACATATTTTTATGCATGTATTCGTTTTTGGTATATTAAAAGAGCTTGCAAAAGCTGCAGTTCTTATGAATTGCAACCCAGAGACTTTTTCCTTGGAAGAGATTTTCAGCCTCTTCACGGGGAAATAACCTATGAAACTGCTCATTGAGAAGCCTCTGAAGCTTTCCTCACATGCGCCCTTCAGCATGAAGGTTGGTCTGATCAAAGGTCTGTGAGTAGGAATGTGTGGTAGTAGTGGAAGCAACCTCCAAGGCCGATTGACAGCCAGGTGGCGTTTCATTATTTAATAATAAAAGTGCCCATCTCCCATTTTAAAGGGTGTTGAGTGGCCCTTCAGAGTGGACATTAAAGGACCACTTTCTGCAGCCTTTGAAAGTCCTCCCCCTTTTCACTATTCCCTGTAAACACTCACTCTTGTACCACTATCCAGAACTTTAGTGAACTAAATGCCTTCTTCCAAGGCCACATAGTTTAAATGCAATTCAATGCTGCTATTTTTCTGCATTCCAGTTCCTGTGTTTACATGCATGGTCATATGGCCTTGTTGGGGGCGTGGATTTTCAGCCACAAGTCTTCCATTTAGACCACTTCTGACCAAACCCTTCTGGACAATAAGTGGGTTTACCAGAGTTCCACTGCTGATGGTGGTGCTGGACATCTTCTGAATGCAAAAGGAAGTAAGCATGATGTGACATACACCTGCTGCACTAAGTTGCCTTGGCCGACCACACTGCGTCAATGGTTCTCAACATTGTTTGTTTCTTTGTGCTTCTTCAGAAGAGCTTGAGCAACACATCTAGAAGACCCTGTCTGCCATGAAATGTTTGCCTGGGAAACACTTATTGATAGAACAGAACTATAATCTTGTTGCGGTCCTCTGTCTTGCCAAGGTACATGACTTTTGCAACTTCAGCATCCCCACTGTTAGAATGTATTTGTTTCTCGCCCAGCTATATTCCTCCTACACAGCTGTTTCACTCCATTATTGTGTTTCAACCTATATATTATATTGACGATCATTATCAGAAGTTTGGTATTTTTGTTTAATCACGCACCTGACTATATACCTACAAAATCCCTGACTTATACTGCAAGTATATCTAGATGTTGTGCTGAACTGATGCGGTTTTGAAGGCAAAGGATGGGCATACCAAATATTAATTTGATTTAGGTTTAATTTCTGTTCACTGACTTTGCATTTTGTTAACAGATAAAAAAATATATATACTATTAAAGATTTTATTTTTTAGTGCATTCTTCCTTTACTGCACATTTGAAGACATGTCTAAAATGTTTACACATTACTGTACACGTTTTCATTTAAATTCAAAATAAGTCTATTCATAAACACAATCCGTATAATGCTTATACCACATATTAGTAAAGAAAGAAAAAGAAAAAATTATTACATGGAACATTTCTCCAGCTCAGCTACATTCACGACCTGGCAACTGTCGCCTTAATTTTGCAGTTTGAACTTTAATACGCTCATTTCTGAGTTACATGAACAACAGTGTGAATGCCAATTGTACTTGCACACTTTTTTTTCTTTTAAACTATAGTATTTCACTTTAATGAGAAGCTCACCCAGGGCATGTAGTACTCCCCTAACCACAGCTGGACCTCCATGCACATGATATTCACAGCAATCCTCTCCCGTGAAACTGCGAGGACCTGGGAAATATAAGATGCGTCACTCCAAGCATTAGGTTTTATTTATAGACAGCATGCAGAAAACATTTAGCAGCAGGTGAACATACATTATGACATTACTACATGTCGTGAAATGTATGGTGTATTACACACTTCGGGCTCGTTAGTAAATAGCTGTAGCGGTTACAAATTACCACCAGGATAACACCTTGGTGGGTCTCGAGATTGGCTATCCTTCCCTTAATCCACAAGGCCCATGTAAAGCCAGTGGAGGATTCACACAATTTATTAAAATTTTAAGCCATACTGTCACTGCTTTGATGGGATATCTTATTTGAAAAGCAGTCCACCTTTAAATTTCATTAGGGATTCGTCAATACAAAATGTTTTTTGTTCTGGGATATAATTTTGGGAACATTTGTTATACAGGAATTTGATAAGGGGCCACATTTTGTAGAGCCTGTCAAATAATGGGTAGTTTCTCTGAAACTGCAATATTTTACACTGCATGGCTACAGGAACAGGGATACTGCACCCAGACCACTTCAATGAGATGTAGTAGGCTGGGTGCCTATAGTGCCATTTTAATTAAATGGTTATGGTGCAATTCATCCTAAACATGGTCATTTTGCTGTCACTAAGGTAAATCACTGTCACTCTAATTTGGACAATAATCATAGGCTGTGAACACAGAGGTAGGTATGCCTCATATCTTAGACAGATTTGCATGGAAATATGGAAGTAAACTTATATCAGAGATGCCCAGGATTTAGGTGTGGGAAAACCCTACCTTTTGTCAAACTAGTAAAAAATGGGGAGACTGCGCCAAAAGACACAACGATTATAACCTAAACGATGATTTGTAGTCAGGCCTCACTTCACACTCAAACTCAGTGAAGCACTGCATTTTTTCTGCCCACCCAGGCTCCCCCTAAATATATAGCATGCTCCTCCAGCTGTTTGAGTTTCAGTGAGACAGCCACTAGAGGCTGGATTAACCCATAGGTAAACATAACAGTTTCTCTGAAACTGCTATGTTTACAGCAGGCAGGGTTATCCCTAGCTGGACCTGGCACCCAGACCACTTCATTAAGCTGAAGTGGTCTGGGTGCCTATAGTGGTCCTTTAACACCGGAGGCAGAGGTGAGGTTAAACCTACCAGAGTCCCTTTAAATTGCATAACATAATCTGTTTTAAACTAGCCAGCCCAACATGGATTCAGATATTTCAACACAAAACAACAATATGGTTAATCAGCTGTGGTTTTCATGTACATACTGGGGTCTAAACACACTTAGCATATGCTAACCCCCAAATGCAAAGTAAGGATTATGGGGTTCTATACTACTCTGCAGTGTGGGAGCAAGACACCCACAATATTACTCATAGATTTTCCCTTTATGCTGATGGCATAAAGGTAAAAGTTAGAAATTAAATGTGAAAATCAAATCCCAAATATAGTTTTGAAACGCTCAGTATACTGATGAATATTGTGATACATAAAGTGCCACCCATACCATTACTGCATGACATGTACTACTTAAGAGACTCCCCCATACTGCCATTAAAAATAAATTTTGTCCTCACCTGAAAACCACACTACCAGTCCCCTGTCCAGTAGCTCTCCAGAGTTGGGACAAGAGATTGCTGCCAATATAACCTTCCGGGGTGTAGGAAGTTCTGGCCATCCTGTCAGAAGCTTTAGCGCCTCCCCACTTGCAGGGCCACTGGTACGGATCACAGACACACCACACTTTCCGTACCCCGAAGATAAAGCAAATATAGTGTCCCTTACCACACCTCGATGTCTCCATTTCTTAGTCCGACTACAAAACAAAGCAAAATAGTGCTATACAGGAATGCATTAGAACACATTTTATTTCTATTTTGTGATATCCCATCTAATATTATTATCGAACTATAGAATTAACAGGAAAACAAAAACGTCCCTTATAGATGGTAATTCATTTCACAACTTAAGAAAATAACTATCATATAATTGATTCATCTGAATATTGTTCCGTGTTTTTACTTTTCTTGTAAGCCATGTAAAAACATGAAACTATATTTGTCTACTGTACTAGAGATACTTTGACTACATTTTCCAGGCTGCTCACTGACACTATGCTCAGAAACATTACAATAATCAACTACTTAATATTAATATATAGCACAAATTAAGTTTAGTTGAAGACAGCAAGTGTCAGATTCTTGTGTTGGCATGCCACTTTAGTGTTTCATCATATTATCATATTGTCTTTCAGAGAGGGAGGTATGTTAAGAGGTCTGCTGCCGATATTCAGTGATAGGGGAGAGGGCAGTTCGGTAAAGAGTCCTGCAGGTTACGTACTAGCGTAAAATGCTGGTACTCGTTTCTTTGGGCTAGGTGAGAAGGGAGAAGTCGTGATATCCATCATATTCTATATAATTCTTCTGAGGAGCAAAACAAGTTGGTTGTCTCGCAAGAAAGAAACTGGGAAAAGTGCCACTACAAAACAACAAGGTATGGCTTTACTGGAGCTTTATTAAGGAATCAGAAAATGCTCATTGAGAAAAGGAGACGTCACAAAGTACAGAAAAAGAAGACCTTTGTCTCCTGAGACTGGACAACATAAATAGAACTGCAATATGGGAGTTTTTTTTTCCCCAACAGATGTAAACACTTTGCCAGTTTAATGATATCCTTGGCTTTTTTTTTTTTTATCATCTCATATGGCAAAATAAAAAGAAATAAAAAAAAAACTACTTTCTGTTCAGATAAACATGTGCAAGTTGAGACAAGAAAATAGTTTTTATATACAAATATATGCTGACACTGTCAATGTATTGCATTGAGATATTTATATATATATATATATATATATATATATATATATATATATATATATATATATATATATATATATATATATATATATATATATATATATATATATATATATATATATATATATATATAACAGACCAGACTCTGGCACTCGACCCAAAAAAAAGTATATGATCTGAAAAATATATATTACCAGGGTGCCTCCAGGCCAGTAGATATAAAAGGTAAGAAACAGGAGCACTCGCTTGGATTTTGTAAAGGTGTATTAATAGTTAAATCACAAATCAAACATCAACGTTTCGACCCTTCAGGGTCTTTATCAATAAAGACCCTGAAGGGTCGAAACGTTGATGTTTGATTTGTGATTTAACTATTAATACACCTTTGCAAAATCCAAGCGAGTGCTCCTGTTTCTTACTATATATATATATATATATATATATTATATATACACATACATACATACATATATACATACACACACACACACACACACACACACACAAATATAATATAATATAGATTACACACACTAGTTATCTTTTGGCAAAATTTAAAAGGCGGATTACCAATTAAAGGACCACTAAAGTCACTTAGACCACTTAATCTCAATTAGGTGTTCTGGGTACAGTGGTCCTGTAGTTTCCCTGCAATGTAAACTGTTTACACTGCAGGGTTAAACACCCCTAGTGTGGCTGTCTTCCTAACAGCCAATCGAGGCTCTTCCCCTAACTTAATGCTTTCCTATGGGAAGTCAATGGATTGGCTGTGATCATCGATCTTAATTATCTCAGTCAGAGAGGCGGAGTTTCACTGAGGAAATTGCACTGCAAGGATGACAAGGTAAGTAGAATCCTCTTTTTTAACCCTGGCAATGCTGGTCCAGTCACCTAAAAACGGTGACGAGAGCACTATAGCGTTAGGAATATATATTTGTATAGTCAATGCTATACTGTTCCTTAAACTAAAGAACCAACAAACAAAATGTATAAAGCCATTTTTTTTAAAGCACAGGACACTCCTTAACCTAGTCACGATAAATAACATGTCAGGACCATCATATAATAATTTGAATCTGAAAGACCTCTCCTTAAAAATTTCCAAATGTCCAAATGTCAGATACCAGACGTGCTTAGTTTCTCTGCTTTTTTTTTTTTTTTTTTTTTAAATCGGTTGACGATTTAGTAGATGGTAGGTCTTTGGGTAGGAATTGAGTATTATTACACTTTGGCATGCTCAGACATTAATACTTTCCAGTCAGTGGCGTACACACAACCCATGGGGCCCCAGTGCGAAAACTGATCCGGGGCCCCCCCCCTCCCCCCCTCCCCCCCTCTCCCCGCGCGAGCGCTTACTCTGCGCAGGCTGGGGCCGCAACACATGGCGGCGGGCACCTGGTCGCAGGGCTGCGACCCGTGCGACCGCGGTATGTATGCCAGTGCATGCATAAACACATACACTTAAAGGACCACTACAGACACCCAGATCACATCATCTCAATGAAGTGGTCTGGGTGCCAGGTCTCTAGTTTTATCCCTGCAGCTGAAAACATAGCAGTTTCAGAGTCTCATTGACAGCCGCTAGAGGATTTTCTGCGATTCTCACTGTGAAAATCACAGTGAGAAGACGCTGAACGTCCATAGGAAAGCATTGAGTAATGCTTTCCTATGGGTGGTTTGAATGCGCGCGTGGCTCTTGCCACGCATGTGCATTCGGAGCTGAGAGGCGGATGGGGACGGAGAGATCCCCAGCGTTAAGGGAGTCCGGCGCTGGAGAAAGGTAAGTGCTTAAGACACACACACACTCTCATGAACAGACGCACACATTTACTGACAGACACACACTCAGTGACAGACGCACACAAACATACTCAGTAACAGACACACACACTCACCAACACACTCTCACTAACACTAACACACACACACTCACTAACACTAACACACACACACTCACTAACACTAACACACACACACTCACTAACACTAACACAAACACACTCACTCACTAACACAAACACACTCACTCACTAACACACACACTCACTCACTAACACACACACACACTCACTAACACACACACTCACTAACACACACACTCACTAACACACTCACTAACACACTCACTAACACACTCACTAACACACTCACTAACACACTCACTAACACACTCACTAACACACTCACTAACACACTCACTAACACACTCACTAACACACTCACTAACACACTCACTAACACACTCACTAACACTAACACACTCACTAACACTAACACACTCACTAACACTAACACACTCACTAACACACACACACTCACTAACACACACACACTCACTAACACACACACACTCACTAACACACACACTCACTAACACTCACTAACACACACACTCACTAACACACACACTCACTAACACACACACTCACTAACACACACTCACTAACACACACACTCACTAACACACACACTCACTAACACACACACTCACTAACACACACACTCACTAACACACACACTCACACACGTTTTTTTTTTTTTTTAATCCCCCCAGCCTCCTTACCTGTGGGAGAGCTGGGGGGATTCCCTGGGGTCCAGTGGTGTTTGCTGGCCAGGCTGTCACCCGGCTGGCTGGCGGGCGCGCGAGGGAGCACTGTCCCCTGGGTGCTCCCTCTTCAGCTCCCTCGCGCGCCGCGTACTGATGCCGGAGCCGGAAGATGACGTCATCTTCCGGCTCCGGTTTCAGTGCGGTGCGCGAGGGAGCTGAAGAGGGAGCACCCAGGGGACAGTGCTCCCTCGCGCGCCCGCCAGCCAGCTGGGTGACAGCAGGGCCAGCCTGAGGGGGGCCCGGAGGTGGCCAGCTCCTGGGCCCCCCAGCAGAAGAGGCTGGCCCAGTGACCTACATACCTGGGTCGCAGGGCGGCCGGGTTTTAAGTTCATTTAAAAAGGGACATTTAGTACCAATAACCCTGCCGTATCTCTTAAAAGGTTGAAAATAGAGAGGATTATCTTTCATCCTGCTGTTACCCAACACTCCATGCAACTTCTACACTATATGTTGTTTTAAGTGTGAATTGTGTGTCAATTACAAAAAGTGCAGATTTCAACAAAAAAATACAGACATTAAAGGGACACTATAGTCACCAGAACAACTACAGCTTATTGAATTTGTTCTGGTGAGTAGAATCATTACCTTCAGGCTTTTTGCTGTAAACACTGTATTTTCAGAGAAAATGCAGTGTTTACATTACAGCCTAGTGATAACTTCAATGGCCACTCCTCCGATGGCTGTTAGAGATCCTTACTGGGTCATGGCTGCCTAAAATGCATCCAAACATTCAGTATCTCCTCCCTCTGCATGCAGACACTGAACTTTCCTCATAGAGATTCATTGATTCAATTCATCTCTATGAGGAGATGCTGATTGGCCAGGGCTGTGTTTGAATCATGCTGGCTCTGCCCCTGATCTGCCTCTTTGTCAGTCTCAGCCAATCCTATGGGGAAGCATTGTGATTGGATCAGGCTACCACTTCTGATAATGTCAGCAGACTGCTTGTTTTTCAAGTAAGATTTTGCTATATTTATGGAAGCATGAGGGGCCCAGGGTGGCTAGATGGTGATTTTAACACTATCGGGTGAGGAATACATGTTTGTGTTCCTGACCCTATAGTGATCCTTTAACCTTGCTAACCCCCTGGCTGTTAATCAGACAACCGATCCGGTTACTTTCTGGTTGTTTAGCTCACTGCTAGCTAAACTCAGCAGTTGTCCAGCGCACCGGATTTAAGAATTCTTATTGAGTTGCATTGGGAAGTCTGTGATTGGACAGCCACAGAAAGTCTGGGCGGTGTAAGAAGAGGAGGGCTTGCAAAGGCAGCAGACAAAGGATCTACCGAATTTGCCAACTGATTTTAGATATATACCCCCAATTACAAAATAAAAATAAATTAAATGCATGCATGTTTTCATTTGGGTTATATCTACTAAACATTGATTTTATTTTATTTGGGGGGCAGTGAAGTGTCTCTTTAACCCCACCCCCCTTTTACATGTGTTCTATTTAAAGATGCACCAATTTCAGGTCACTCAATTTTTCTCTGATTTGGCAGACAACCCATTCCTGCCTGCATTAACCTTAATACTACACGAAGTTGCTCCTTGTGCCTGCATAACCAGCTAGCAAGTTTCAATGTTTAAATCTCCGGGATTCAGCAGACTGCTCAAACTCTTAAAAGGATTAATCTTCCACTGGGGAAAATTTACACATTCAAATGCTTATCTGTGTCCTTAAGCCTTGAAAGAGATTTCCTTAACATTTCACTGAAGCATCGTTTTCCTTAATCTCAACCCTACATCCAACTGGAGAACATTAAAAAGGCTTAGCGCCAGAGACATTACACAATTTCCCTGCTGATGGGTAAGTCAAACAATTCACTCCGTCTGCATTTGAAGTTAAACATTCCGTCCTGGAGGTAAGACGGGGCTGATAATACCAGAGATATTTAATTTATGAAAAGTAAAATGGGGCTTGACAAATCTCATGAGCCACGGCTCTGAATGCCAATTTGTTTCAAATACAACTTTGAGGAGTAAAAAAATCAGTTGGTTGCAATATTTCTCAAAATATATTTGAATTACTGGGATGGAAGAAACAGTCTGTGCACAAATTTATAAAACACACACAGAGCCTTATCCTATACACTAACTATACATAAACATTGAATGCATACACTTATTTTTGCCAGGAATTACTATTTTATTTTTGCCAAATTTGAGACGCAGCATTCCAGTTGATTTATTTTTTTCTAACTGTAAATATTTATGCTGGAACAAGGTCTCATTATGGAGCATTCTATCAGGTTCCTAGTGCAACGACCCCTCAAGGGTGTACAATTCCTTAAAGAAGGCATCCCAGAGTATCTCAATTGGCATATTTGGAACCGTATCATGGGTTACATTTGAGCCACAGCTATGCAATTAATTTTTTTTTGTTTACTTTGAATCTAGGTAATTTTGAAGCATTCTTAAAGGATCACTATAGGGTCAGGAACACAAACATTTATTCCTGACCCTATAGTGCTAAACCCACCATTTAGGTGGCTTGCCCCCCCTTAGCCCCCTATAAACGTTTAAAACTCACCTTATTTCCAGTGCCATGCTGATTCGCCGGTGCTGGTTCCACCCCCTCTTTGTGACATCATCAAAATGGCCTATTTTTAGCCAGTCCATTGGCTAAAATTGGCATGGGGCAGGGCCAGATGCCGTTTTGGCCAATCAGGACCTCCTCATAGAGATGCATCTCTAGGAGGAAAATTCAGCGTCTCCATGCAGAGCATGGAGACGCTAAACGGCAGGGCTGCTTACTGTGCAGCCCTGAGCAAGGAAGCCCCTCTAGTGGCCATCTAAGGAGTGGCCACTTGGGTGTCCCTAGGGGCAATGTAAACATTGCCTTTTCTCTGAAAAGGCAGTGTTTACATGAAAATGCCTGAAGGAGGCTATTATACACACCAGAACAACTACATTAATCTGTATTTGCTCTGGAGACTATAGTGACCCTTTAAAGTACATACACCATGGTATATGTGGATGCTGAAATGGAAAGTTTGAGACATATCAATTTCATATTTTTCTAAAGTTGATGCTGGGTCTATGTCTCATTCTAGCAGCTCGTTATTGCAAATTACTCACATAATGAATAATACTATTTGCTGTGAAAGGAGGTAATATTTGATGTAAAATGATCAATCATTTGCACCACTAGCAACGCTAAGGGAATCATGTTCTGCTGAAGGACCAGCAGAATCAGGTAAAAATTAATCACAGTATTCAGCTACATCAAACTCTGAGGCACGGTCGCCTCGGAGTCTGCTCTCAGAATTTTGTAAGCCTTTTTACACTAAAATCACAATGTTATAAAATAAAAATACATCCAATTTAGCAGTCAGAATTTTTTTAAGCCTCCTCAGCCCTGAACTTCCACAGAATTTTAACTTTTAAGCAGAATTTCAACCAAACAATTAAATAAAAACTATGAAATTGCTTTAAGATGGATATATTCACATGACAAATAAAATTGTGCCCCATAACTTCTATCTTACTCACTTTGTGTGCGATATACCTTGAAGCAAATCTCGATGCAAAGGCCAGGTTGAAAGGGGCACTCAGGACAATAAACACTGGTTTCCGTTCTTCTGACCCTTTGAGAATGTACTCTGCATCTTTTCTGTGATACTTTTTTGGGCATGTTGGAGGAATTCTGTAGCAGAAATGAGCTTCCCCAATTCTTCCATTCTCAAGATCAACTGATGGTCCCCCAATGTGTCACTAATTAAGCAGCCCAGAAATTAGCTGAAGTTGAAATGTTAAAAATGTACCTTTCACTATTTTTTTGGTACCATGCACAGGCATTTATGCAGGATTAGTGGCTGCAACAGTTGATCAGACAGGACTAACCCCCTCCCCACATATGTGCCTGTTCTACTGCTGTACGCAAACGAGCATGCGTCTGGTTTCCCGACAATGCGACCCTACGAATGTGGTAATCCTGGATGGTGGTTAGGATGAATGCACCCTTTTTGCCTTTGTACTTCAGTGCCAAAAATTCTTCCTCGCACAGAGCAGCTGTTTCTTTCCCTTTTAATTTTATATAATAAAATAATATAGTTTTTAAACTAGGCAATTTGGCAAACTTGTACAACTCTTTCTACTAATGCCACAGTCTCAAAACAGTGCAGTAACAGTGGGGGGCTGTTATACAAACTCTTTATATACAGTTGATACCCTCTATTTAACAAGGGGCGATGAGTTCCCAGACAAAATTCCCACTTGTCCCTATAATATCTGGGCAACCTAGGAGATCAAAGAAGCTGTCCTTTCTCTCATGCACACGGAAGGTGTATACATTTCCAGTGCCACTTTCATAAATGTTATATAAATGTAATTCCATAACCAGATCTTTTAGATGGGAAACATGTTTAACCCAGTCTTCTCTTATACTTTATTAGGAGGGACTTATCAAAATATTTTTGTTGGTAGTATAAATTCTTTACAAATTTTTCAGCGTAGTGGGAAATTATGCTGAAAATGAGGCAAACAGCTGGTCATATTGTAACGGACCTTTCTGTTGTCAATAAAGTGCATAAACCTCAGGATAATTTCATAACTGGGCCAATTCATTGTCTGGGACAAAACGGGGGTGCTCCAAACTGGATGTTTCGACCAACTTAATGCTGTGCGGAAGCAGTGCCCAGTGGACCACATAATCAAAATATCCTAAAACTGTATTAAAAATGAGGGAGCACCAGGGCACTCGTGGCAACATAAACACTAAAGCGTGCAAAAGACAGTAGTGTTTGCTGCACATCCACACTAGTATCACAATGCTTTCCATGGGAAACCATTGGATTGGCTAAATTCATCCAGATTGATCATCTCCGCCAAGGATGCTTGGTCAGCTGTGAAGAGAGCATCGTGGCAAGATACAAAAGGTGAGTAAACTACTTTTTTTTTTTCATATTCTTTACAGGTGGAGGGGAGAAGAATAACCTAAATAGTGACATTATAGCACTAGGAATTCATAATGCTATAGTGTTCCTTTATTTTTTTTGTATGTTTTTATGAATCAACAAACAAGGGTCACTTCCATAATAGAGTGTGTTTTAATGGTGCCCTGATGGCATCCAGACCACTTCAACTCAATAAAATGCAGGGTTCAAATGCTAGTAGGTGTCACTCTGATAAGGGTTATTTACAGTACGAAGATGTGGAACTCTCTACCTAAAGAGGTATAGGAAAAGGAAAAACAAAGACAAAAAAAAAAGCTTGGCTAAACAGAATACAATTAATATGTATGTGAACAGGTTGTTGATCCAAGGAGAAGTCTGATTGCCATTATCGAGTCAAGAGGGAATTTATTCCCATTTTATGGAATAATTGGACAAGTTTGTTTGCCTTCTTTTGGATCAACAGCATAAAAGAATGGGTTTCAAGCTTGAACTTGATGAACATGGACTTCAGTCTTTTTGCAGCCTAGACTGCTATGTATGTAACTATGTAAGAGGTGCTTCTGAGGAAAAGCTATTTCAAATCAGATTGTCTCCTAGAGATCATCTAACTGCCGCCCATGAGCACTAATCATTTTGATGATGTCAGCCAAGAAGGCTAGGCTAGCAATGGATCGAGCAGTGCAGAATGGGGAAATAAGTATAACCATTTTTTTTTTTTAACTCTGTAGGGGTGCAAGAACACTAAATAGTGACTAGGACACTATATCGCTAGGAATACACATTTATATTTCTAATGCTAGAGTGTTCTTTTAACCCTGTGTGTCTGGCATAAAGAATACCCAATGTTGCCGACAAACTGACAGGCTGCATGCGCACACCTAACACAACTGACTTATTTGTTGGCTACCAGCAACGTAAGCACTTGCAAGTGACCTCATCATTTATAATTATGTTAGAATAAAAGTGTATAATAATACAAAGCTAATAAAAGTGATAACCACCTATACTTCACCCCACCATTTAAAAAATAAAATTCACTTTTCTGCATCCTTTGGTGCAATAAAGATAGATATGGGCGCTGAGTGACACTTTCAATTATAGCGTTTTTAAAGGAACACTCACTATGAATATAAATGGTTATTCCCGTCAATACAGCACTCGGACACGTCCCATTGTAAGCAAGCTGCTGTGGTTATAGTGCTTGGAGTAAAAAACTAAACACATCACAAGGTATGGAAGAAAAGTGTCCCTAGGTGACAAATGTAGACTACAGGAATTATCCACTAAATATTGCTCTAGAAACTGGTATAAAAAGGGCACCAAAAAAATCAAATACAAAAATAATACGTAAATAATAAGAATAAGTCACAAGATAAACTCCTGTGAGGTACCAGGAGCTAATTTCCAGGGAGAGCGAGAGAGAGGAAAAAAAACAAAAACAAAAAAACGAGGGCAAACAGCAGTAATAGCTAAAATGATAATAAGTCAAGTGATAATACCCCTGGACTCATTATTTGATACAGTTTCCTTTGTGGGATATGCAATTGCTATTTTGTATTATCATTTTAGCTACTACTGCTTTTTGGTTTAAAGATTGATTCTTTATCCTCTGTCTGTACTCCCACAACTGATGCTTACCTCCAAGATTTCTCCAGGGCTGCACCTTTTCTGTGGAACCTTTTCAGGACTCCTCTCCTGCAACTGTCAAAAATAACCTAAGTTCCCAGTGAAAACCTTTCGAGCAACCTATTTCATTACCCCTACTTACACTCTGTGTCACTATACCCCACTCCCTCTAGCATGTAAGCTCATTGAGCAGGGCCCTCAACCCCTCTGTTCCTGTGCGTCCATTTGTCTGGTTACAATTACATGTCAAACATGTCATTGTACAGCGCTACGGAATTTTGCTGGTGCTATATAAATAATAAAATAATGATTGTGAGCTGTGACCTCTAGTATTCATACTATTTGTTGCTAGAATATTTATTGTGTGTTTTAGGATATAGGTTTTTGGGATTTTGTTTCTTTGAATAAATATACACTTTTTTTTTTAACTCAATCATATTAGATTGTTTTCATCTACATTGCCCACACTGTTTTTTTGTTTTCTCTTCTCTTGCTCCCTCTCTGGATATCAGTAGCTCCTGGTACCACACAGGATTTTATCTTGTGACTGTATATAGTGCTTGGAGTGTTGCTTTAATTCTTGCACTCCGTGGAAATATTCCTACCAGTGGAGGTTAAAATAAGTGATTTTTTTTTTTCTCTTTTACAGGTCAAAAAGTATCAATGGTGCAAATAATGGCAAAAAAAGACTGCAATGGATTACCAGATGTATGCCCATGTGTAATAAAGATCCGTGTCTTTACTACAATAAAACTGGATAATTTTTTTTTTTTTTTTTATAACTGGGAGTTTGTAGGACTCTAAAAGAAATGTGATGCGATACTGGAATTGTCTGAATAAAATACAGAACTACTATGAGAGCCTTTAATATGTTTATACAGAATTATCTTGGGAGTTATCCATGGGATTGCACGTTGACAATGTCACTCCCCTTCCCAACACAATAAACATATGGTGCATCCGCTACTTACATGTCTGCCTGGCCATGCCTGAAGGCGAAGGCGGCTCGGGAAACTACCCTGGCTATTGCTTTATACATCCCCTCTAACTTACAGCCGCATAACACCTTCCCCTTGCGGCAGCACACAGGGTAAAGCATGCACGCCTGCCCTTTTTCCGGGTTTGGAGTTTGGCATTGAGTCCCCAAGTGCGCATGTGCGTGGATCCTCAACGCAGACAGTGATTGGTTGACCTCTATGTTGGGTGAATCCTGTTGGGTGAATCCCGGGACCAATTAAAATGGCCGCCGTACTCAGACAATTTAATGCTCATACTGTGTATGGGGACATGGGGTCTGGAGGGGGTTAATTATCATATAGTGTGTGTAGTATAACATGAGGTGTGAAGAATGTGCAGTGAATTGATAACTGGTAGAAATCTGTATCATACATTTAGAAAGAGCTGGGGTACCTCCTTAACCCCATATAATGTGATTGGCATACCCTTCTACCACTTTCAGCCTTAGAATATTATCCATGTGTAAAAGACTTTAACCCCTTAAGGACACATGACATGTGTGACATGTCATGATTCACTTTTATTCCAGAAGTTTGGTCCTTAAGGGGTTAAAGAATGGGGTATTTACTAACGTTGAGGGTTATTCATTCATTAAAGTGGGACTTGGGCCTGACTGTCATGGAGGAGAGACGTGTCTTGATCAAGCTCCTCTGTATTCTTGATGATAAATGCACCTTTCAGCCTCCGATAGCTCGAACTGTGTACAATCCAGCCACTTACCAGACCCTCGATCTACCAGCAAGCCTATTCTGCAGTCCGTGACTCGACAAAAGCTCACTTGATATGCTGACAAGAGCATGCAACCTAGTGTACACCAGGCGGAAGAAGCGACCGGTCTCCCAGCCCAAAGCTACCTGGTACCCATCTGCTTTTGTGGTGGAATCTCGGTAAAAATAAATTTAGTAGGCCGAGATTACCACGTGGCATGTGTACGTGCATATGCTGACGTATCGATCAGTTGGTTGCACGAGGCAAGATACGATCAGTAGTGTACGGAGCATGTGCAAGAATACAGGATGTAGTATTCCCCTCCTCCATTGTGCTGGACAGGCCATGCGGTCAAGCAGGAAGTTAATTCTTATTTGTATTGATTGGTCAAGAGAATGTGCGGGTGGAGCTTAATATGGGAGGAGTTATGTGTCTATATAAGGAGCCTGCACTATTGTCCGGGACTCAGAACTTGCTGTATTTTGGTGACGTTAGTCCCTTTGAGTCCCGATCGGTGATCCAATAAAGAATCTCTTCCTTCCTGAAGAAACCTGTGTCCATCTCTCTGTGCTTTGCTTCCGTCAGTTTCTCCGGTATCATTTGGTGCATTGGCCGGGAAGCTCATCGTTCAACGGTAGCTGAGAGGCAGAGGCGTGAGACGGTCTATCTTTGCCCACGTTCTCTACGGCTGCACCCCTGAACTTCTGCGTGGACCTCCCTTCGTCTCGGCGCCACTGGTCTGTTGTCCAGGAGATCATCGGCCTCTACGTAAGAAGTGCTGGGGTGTCCCCGTCGATGAGTGTGAACTCAGGTTCAGGAACGAGGAGGTAAGACAACTGCTGTTTTAGACGGCAGACCCACTAGGGGTATACCGATTGTGCGGTAGGCCCATAAGGGGTTATTTGTGTATGGAATCTGCCCCCTCTGTCGGAGGGAAGGAGCGAAGGCGCACCGCTCAATCGAACGCTCTTTAGTCAGACCGTTTGATTTGGTTAGTCAGGCGGGGTCCTGTGTAAATAGCCCTAGCCGGACACCGGTGTCTTGTCTAGACTAGCGTTCTAGGGTGTATATTACGTTCGCTAGGTCGGAGGGACCGGGAGACTAAGCGGCGCCTGTGTAAATTCGGTTCGCTAGCTCTCAACCTATCTTGGCTAAGTGGGAAGGCGTGTAAATTTGGAACCCACTAGATTTTTGATAGTAATCGACTAAGAGGCGCCTGTGTAAATTCGGTCCTCTAGCTCGCTATATGTGGTGCTTGGGCAGTGTGGCTAACCAAAACGGGTGTACATAGTTTTAGGTAGTCCATTCAAGGTACTGGCCAATAGTTTAGTTGGGAATTGTAAATGTGTTAAAGATTGTTTAGTAAAGTGTATATCTTGTTAGATAGCGCGAGCTCAGCCGTCTAGCGAGAGTGTTAATAGTGTGTTGCTGTATCATAGTGCACGGTACCATAACCCTGTATATTTACTGACACTGTATATAAGTACTAATCATTGTCGTCTATTGCATGTTTAACACCATAACCACTAATAATTGTATTGTGACCTTAAATTGTGCTTTGACCTATGCTAACCGTACTGTAACCGCTATTTGTAAAAGACGATGTTACTGGGGTGTGTTATAGACGGGTAATTCATATATAGAGAATTATAGCGTGGGTGACTGTATAGTTTCGCCAAAGGGCATAATATTGATTATCTAGTGACTGGTGTAACAGCTGTGTGTGTACGGGAATTCCCTGAGTGTTTATTGTGTTATTGTGTACATTTCACTTGGTAACTGTACCACGTGGTGCTGTTGCCAGAGGAAACGGGTGTGACTGTTGAATAGTACGCGTGCATAGTATTCGTTGTCAACGACGTTCCATTGATAAGTATGGGCGCGTCGCAGTCAACGATTCCGGATCCCTTAGGTTGTATGGTGAAGAATTTTAAAAAGGGATTCAAAACATGTGATTTTGGGGTTAAAATGTCTCCTGTACTTTTAGTCACTTTGTGTACTAGGGAGTGGCCTACTTTGGTTGCGGCATGGCCGCCATGTGGCAGTTTGGATCCAACTCTGGTACAGCGCTTACACGTGGCTGTATCGGGTAGGCCTGAACTTTACGGGCAGTTTCCTTATATTGATTGTTGGAGACAGGCCGTAAATGACTTGCCAAAATGGATTCAGACATGCCACGAGGAGCAATGTCGCCTCATGGTGGCTAGGACTTGTTTGTCCACTAGGACTGGTGTTAGGCCCATTTTGGACACGCCCCCTGAGTCCGAGATCCCTTTGCCGCCCCCTTACTTTCCTTTAAGAGGAAGTGACGCAAATGCAGGAAGTCCTGCACCCCTTCCCCCATTGCCCCCATCCACTTCCGCTTCCTCCTCCAGTACAGAATCTACCCCCTCTCGTACTAAATCTCCCCTTCCGGAACCAGAGCCAACCCCCATTAGATCTGAATATCCTGATTTGGCGCCACTTCAGACTTCCGGTCAAGCTTCTTCTAGCTCGGCTCGAAGTGTTCTTTTTACTAACTTTTCCCAAAACCAAACTCCCACATCCTCATGCTTTATTACCCCCCGACCGGAACCTCTAACTGACGCCCCTCCACGTAGCCCCATACTAACCCGACAACTGACCGGTACCCAACAATTAAAACATTATCAGATGCCTCTTCGTCTGAATCCCGGGTCAGCCTATATTGATGCCGCAGGTCAAATGGCACATGCTGACCCAGTCTTCGTATATGTCCCGTTCACGACAACCGATCTCTTGAATTGGAAGACCCACAATTCCTCGTATACTGAGAAACCACAAGCTATGACTGATCTGTTCACCTCGATAGTTCAGACACATAACCCGACATGGGCTGATTGCCAGCAGTTATTAATGACTTTGTTTAACAATGAGGAAAGGACAAGGATTAACCAAGCGGCCATTAAAGCGCTAGAGGATAAAGCCCGTGCTTTGAATCAAGCCAATCCAGCAGCATGGGCCGCAACACATTATCCTAATACCGATCCCGACTGGAATGTAAATGGTGCTGATATGGTTCAACTCAGAGCCTATAGAGACGCTATAATTGCTGGCATGAAAGCCGGAGGAAAGAAAGCCATTAATATGTCGAAGACAGTTGAGGTGATTCAGAAAAGTGATGAAGCGCCCAGTGTCTTTTATGACCGATTATTGGAGGCATACCGCTTGTATACCCCCTTTAATCCGGAAGACGCAGATAATTCCCGAATGGTGAACTCCGCCTTTGTCAGCCAAGCTTACGGAGATATTAAGCGCAAGCTACAGAAGTTAGAAGGGTTTGCAGGTATGTCTATCACCCAACTAATGGAGGTAGCGAATAAAGTATACATGAACAGGGAAACAGAAAGTAAGAAAGAGGAAGAGCGCAAGATGCGTAAAAAGGCAGATATGTTAGCGGTAGCGATCGCAGGCGTAGATAGACGGGGCCCAGATAGAGGCGATAGTAGATGGAATAGGGAACCTTTGAGTAGGAATCAGTGCGCGTATTGCAAGGAAGAAGGGCATTGGAGGAACGAGTGTCCACAAAGAGAGCAGTACGAGAGAGACCAACCCAGGGCAGGTTACGGAAACTTTAGAGGCAGAGCGAGAGGTAGAGGAGGCCCCGGAGGGAGTAATGGTAATAGAGGGAGCAATGGGAACAGAGGAAGTGTTAGGGAAGATAGGTATTTTCCAGCAGCGCAAAGGTCCCGCGATAGAGAAGGTAGGGACTTTGTAGGATTGGCTGACACGGTCATGGAGGACTATTGATACCGACCGGGCTCCATCCCCCTTGGTCGAGCGGAGCCTATGGTCGATGTATCAATAGGGGGAAAAAGGAGTGCGTTCATGATCGACACTGGTGCTGAACATTCAGTGGTGACTAATCTAGTTGCTCCTCCATCTGGAAGGACTATTACTGTAATAGGAGCAACTGGAAGAAGTGCTGAAAAACCGGTTCTTAAAAGTCGACTCTGTACATTGGGAGGCCACGTAGTAAAACATCAATTCCTTTATATGCCTGAATGTCCAGTCCAATTGCTGGGACGTGATATGCTATCTAAATTACAAGCGCAGATTACGTTCCTACCAAATGGAACAACATCCTTAAAGTTTAATGGACCTTCAGGTATTATGACATTATCCGTACCAAAGGAAGAAGAGTGGCGACTTTATACAGCGTTGACTAGCCAAAACCCTAGGAGTGATGAGTCCTTATTCAACATACCAGGAGTTTGGGCAGAGAACAACCCACCAGGACTGGCCCGCAATATTCCACCTATTAAAATCGAACTAAAACTTGGGGTTTATCCAGTGAGCCTAAGACAATATCACATCCCGCAGAAGGCTAAGAAGAACATCCAATCTTATCTGGATAAGTTCATACGGTATGGTATCCTAAAATTCTGTACTTCCCCCTGGAACACCCCATTGCTGCCTGTTCAAAAGCCCGGTACAGATGAGTATCGACCTGTGCAGGACTTGAGAGCAGTCAATGATGCGGTTGTTAGTATACATCCAGTTGTACCCAATCCAATTGCTTTAATTCGGGGCGGGGCTACTTACTTTACAGTCTTAGACCTCAAAGATGCCTTCTTTTGCCTCCGAATTGCCGCAGAAAGTCAATGTATCTTCGCTTTCCAATGGGAAAACGCTGTAACGGGCTCGAAACGCCAAATGACCTGGACAAGACTGCCCCAAGGGTTTAAAAATTCACCTACCCTATTTGGTTCAGCTGTAAGTCAAGATCTACTGGATTTCGAGTCCATCCCAGGAGAGTGTGTATTGTTACAGTATGTAGATGACTTGTTGATAGCAGCAGTTACAAAGGAAATATGTCAGCAAGCAACGCACGATCTACTACACATTCTCTGGAAGGCAGGATACAAGGTGTCTAGAAAGAAGGCTCAGTTGTGTTTGCCAACTGTCAAATATCTGGGATTCCATATCTCTGAAGGTCAAAGAATTATGGGGCCAGAGAGAAAAGAAGCTGTGTGCCAAATACCGATACCCAAGAATAGAAGACAAGTGCGAGAATTCTTGGGGGCAGCAGGCTTCTGTAGGATATGGATTCCCAGCTACGCGATACTGGCAAAACCTCTGTATGCAGCTATCAAAGGTACAGAGCACGACCCCTTCTTATGGACTCAAGAACAGCAAACGGCATTTGAAGATGTGAAGAAGGCTTTGATGAGTGCCCCAGCATTAGGTCTACCTGATCACATACGACCATTCTACCTGTATGTACATGAGCAAAGAAGAATGGCTGTGGGAGTATTGACACAGTACTTGGGATCATGGCAAAGACCTGTTGCCTACATGTCTAAGCAACTGGATGCAGTGGCCAGCGGACTTCCACCTTGTCAAAGAGCCGTAGCTGCAGCCGCCCTGCTAGTAGCTGAAGCCGATAAACTCACTCTGGGTCAAGAACTTTATGTACGAGTCCCACATGCAGTACAGACGTTGTTGGATTACAAAGGAAATCATTGGTTTAGTAATAGCCGTATGACCAAGTATCAAGCAATGTTGTGTGAAAACCCAAGAGTGCATTTAGAGACTGTAAACACCTTAAATCCAGCTACCCTTTTGCCACAACCTACTGAAAGTCAACATGATTGTTTGGAAGTAATGGATGAAGTATTTTCAAGTAGACCAGATCTTCGTGATTTTCCCATCCAGAACCCCGATGTTCAATATTACACCGACGGCAGTAGTTACGTGAAAGAAGGGATCCGCTATGCAGGATATGCAGTAACAACAATTGACAAGGTGATAGAAGCTCGGCCACTGGCGAAAGGAACATCAGCACAAAAGGCAGAATTGATAGCACTGACACGAGCGTTACAATTGGCTGAAGGTTTAAGAGTGAACATCTACACGGACTCCAAATATGCGTTTTTAACCACTCATGCCCACGGAGCTTTGTATAAAGAAAGAGGACTATTGAATTCAGAAGGCAAAGAAATCAAGTACGCAGCTGAAATCCTACAACTATTGGAAGCAGTGTGGGAGCCGAAAGAAGTCGGTATCATACATTGTCGAGCGCATCTGAGAGGAGATGGTGATGTAATCAAAGGAAATCGGATGGCAGATAGTGCAGCTAAGCATGCCGCTGAATCGGGAAGACAGGAATATGTGGGGCATATAGCTGCTCTTATACCAACTCCACTGTCTCAATGGACTCCAGTTTATACAGCTCAAGAAGAGGAGTGGTTAAAGACTGAACCTGGAAAGTATTTGGAGAACAAATGTTATCAGTTAGAAGATGGAAGAATAGTCATTCCAGCATCACTAGCGGTAGAAATTGTCCAAAACTATCACAATGGGACACATTCTGGGAGAGACAGCACAGAGGAATCTCTCAGAAAACATTTCTACATACCAAGATTGTCCAACTTGACTCAGGCCATTGTACGAAGATGTGTAACGTGTGCTAAAAATAATGCAAGACAAGGACCAGTAAAGCCACCAGGAGTCCAGTTTATGGGGGGACTCCCCATGTCCGATTTACAAATTGACTATACAGTGATGCCTAAATCGGGTGGACATCGTTACCTGTTGGTAATTGTGTGCACCTATTCAGGCTGGGTAGAAGCATGTCCTACTCGTACAGAGAAAGCAGGAGAAGTTGTGAGATTCCTGCTACGAGAAATAATACCCCGATATGGACTACCCTGCTCTATAGGATCGGACAATGGTCCAGCTTTTGTTCACCAGTGCCTACAACAACTGACTCATATGCTTGGTATAAAGTGGAGGCTTCATACGGCATATAGACCCCAGAGTTCTGGTAAGGTAGAGAGAATGAATAGAACTATTAAGAATCAGTTGGCTAAAATGTGTCAGGAAACCCAACTTAAGTGGAACGTTCTCTTACCCATAGCTTTATTGCGAATCCGCAGTACCCCTACCAGAAGGATGGGCCTCTCTCCTTTTGAAATCATGTATGGGCGACCACCTCCCGTACTTGGTAACTTAAGGGGGGATTTGAGTCAGTTGGGAGAAGGAATTACCCGGCAGCAGGTTGTAGAGTTGGGTAAGACTATGGAGGAGGTACAGAAATGGGTACAAGATAGATTACCTGTGAATATTTATCCCCCAGTTCATAGTTACCACCCAGGAGACCAAGTGTGGATTAAAGAGTGGAATAATGTACCGTTAGGGCCCAAGTGGAGAGGTCCTTATGTTGTTCTTTTGCCTACCCCTACAGCGATAAAAGTAGCCGAAGTGACTCCGTGGATACATCACTCCAGGGTTAAACCAGCAGCAGTCGATTCTTGGCAAGTTACAGCAGATCCAGAGAATCCCTGCAAGATCCGGTTAAAACGCACGACTCAGTCGGAGTAGCGAGGAACTTTGTGGATTACAAAATTTTATTGTTTCAGAGATTTGGTGCGTGAGTGAGAGGGCCATAATAAAGCCTGTCCGCCCACCGACGTATAGTGTATAAGCCAGGATAGTCTCGAAGGGACTCCTGTGAAGACGAGCAGAACTCCATTCCCTGCAGCCCTTACATCCTGGAAGCTAAGGTGCCTTCGCACGGACGAAGACTGAGGATGACGACGAAAGATGTGTTTATGATAATGTTTATTTATGTGTATTTTTATATTCAGGAAGGTAGAGGTACCGACACTCCTAGCTGTGAGGTATGCATTAAGACTACAAGAACAGGTAACCATATTTCCCAAACCCTAATTTGGCATTCACAATACGAGTGTAAAGGAGATGTATCAAGATGTAGATACCTAAATATAGAATATAGTGTGTGCCATTTAGGAGTAGGAGAACCTAAGTGCTTCAGTCCAGAGTATCAACCTCGTACAATTTGGTTGACTCTCAGGAATGGAGATCCTCAGGGGACCCTAATTAATAAGACGGTGTTAGAATCCGTACATTCTTCGGGTGTTCTGCTATTTGATGCGTGTAAGGCGATATCAAGTGGTAGAAAGCCGTGGAATGTATGTGGGGATCTTAGATGGGAGAGGACGTATGGGTCTAACGACAAATATATTTGTCCCAGTAGTAAAAATAAATATGTGAGTCCTAGATGCCCAAATAGAGATTATAACTTTTGCCCATATTGGTCTTGTGTGGGGTGGGCAACTTGGGGACAGACAGTAGACAAGGACATGATAGTGACTAAGTTGCCTACCAGCCCATATTGTAAGTCTATGGAATGCAATCCAGTCCATATACTTATAAATAACCCCGACAAGTTCTTAGACAAGTATGGTAATTTATTTGGGTTTCAAATATATGGGACGGGTTTAGATCCTGGGACAGTATTGTTTATAGGGATAGAGACTGATACGGTATCCTCCCAAACTCATCAAGTATACCATTCCTTTTATGAAGAGATGAGCATAGATAATAAGATCCCCCATAATGCTAAAAACCTGTTCATTGATTTAGCCGAAAGTATTGCCGGTAGTCTTAATGTTACCAACTGCTATGTGTGTGGAGGTACTAACATGGGAGACCAATGGCCTTGGGAAGCAAAGGAGGTAATGTCCGGTTCTGAGGCAGTTGACCAATTAATATCTACACAAGCCGATTATCATATGAGTGTTAGAGGTAAATCTGAGTGGAGATTAAAGACCTCCATCATAGGTTATGTTTGCATAGCAAGGAAAGGAATGATGTATAATACTTCTGTAGGAGAATTAACTTGTCTAGGGCAAAAAGCTTATGATGATGATACAAAGAATACAACAAAGAATACAACTTGGTGGTCGGCTTCAAATGTCTCAGAACCATCTAACCCGTTTGCTAGATACGCCAATTTAAAGGATGTGTGGTTTGACCTATCCATCACATCTACCTGGAGAGCCCCAGCAAATTTGTACTGGATCTGTGGTAAGAAAGCCTATTCGGAGTTGCCACAGGACTGGGAAGGGGCATGTGTGTTGGGTATGCTCAAACCATCCTTCTTCTTGTTGCCTATTGAAACAGGTGAGACTTTAGGTGTTAAAGTGTATGATGTGAATCATAGGAAAAAAAGGGGACCCATAGAGATAGGCGCCTGGGAAGATAATGAATGGCCTCCCCAGCGTATTATAGATTATTATGGGCCAGCCACGTGGGCAGAGGATGGTACTTTTGGTTATAGAACCCCTATTTATATGCTCAACCGTATTATACGATTACAGGCGGTGGTTGAGATTATTACTAACGAGACATCACAAGCGCTCAATCTTCTAGCGAAGCATAATACCAGGATGAGGACAGCAGTCTACCAAAATAGATTAGCCTTGGATTACCTTTTGGCAGTAGAGGGAGGTGTATATGGGAAGTTTAACCTGAGCAATTGCTGTCTTCAAATAGATGACGAAGGGCAAGCAATAGCTGAGCTTACTAGCCATATGGTTAAACTAGCGCATGTGCCTACTCAGGTATGGAAAGGGTATAATCCAAGCAGTTGGTTTGGTAGCTGGTATGAGTGGTTTGGAGGGCTTAAGGCAGTGGTAGGTGGAGTCCTACTGATTTTAATGTTGTGTCTACTCCTGCCGTGTCTTATACCCTTAGTAGTTAGGTTTGTGCAAAGCCTGATAGAAAATATAGCAGAGAGGAAGGCTGCTGCACAGATAATGGCAATTTATAAATATAAGGCTCTAGATCAGGGAGAACCAATGCAGGAAGATGAGTGTTGAAGATTCACATCATAAGTTAAGTCTGGTCTGGTTCAAGGTAACTTGCGGTGTATGCAAACTAAGGTTAAGTGATGCCTCAAGCAGGGGCGGACTGACCGGTCGGGCACTTCGGACATGGTCCGAGGGCCCGGCCGGGAGGGGGGCCCGCCCTCAGGGGGCCCGGCCGCCCCTTTAAATGCTGCAGCCGCCTGAGCGCTCTCTTAAGAGCGCTCAGGCGGCTGCAGCTTCTCACCTCCCCTCCCCGTAGTGTGGCCGAGCTGCTCTGCGTCCGCGGTGCCGGCCGGAGTGATAGGAAGGTGCACACACACTGAGTGTGCACCTTCCTGTCAGTCCGGCCGGGTACAGGAAACAGAAACTCCTGTTCCGCGCGGAACAGGAGTTTCTGTTTCCTGTACCCGGCCGGACTGACAGGAAGGTGCACACTCAGTGTGTGTGCACCTTCCTATCAATCCGGCCGGCACCGCGGACGCAGAGCAGCTCGGCCACGCTACGGGGAGGGGGTAAAAAGAGAGAGGGAGGGAGGGGGGGAGTTAAAAGAGAGAGGGGGGGGTAAAAGAGAGAGAGGGGGGGGTAAAAGAGAGAGGGGGGGTTAAACGAGAGAGGGAGGGAGGGGTTAAAAGAGAGAGGGGGGTTAAAAGAGAGAGGGGGGTTGTTAAAAGAGATGGGTTAAAAGAGAGAGGAAGGGGGGTTTAAAAGAGGGAGGGGGGTTAAAAGAGAGAGGGAGGGGGGGTTAAAAGAGGGAGGGGGGTTAAAAGAGAGAGGGGGGTTGTTAAAAGAGAGAGGGGGGTTAAAAGAGAGAGGGAGGGGGTAAAAAGAGAGAGGGAGGGGGGGTAAAAAGAGAGAGGGAGGGGGTAAGAAGAGAGGGGGTAAGAAGAGAGAGGGAGGGGGTAAGAAGGGAGGGGGTAAGAAGAGGGGGGGTAAGAAGAGGGAGGGGGTAAGAAGGGAGGGGGGAGTAAGAAGGGGGTAAGAAGAGGGGGAGGGGAGAGTAAGAAGAGGGGGGAGGGGGTAAGAAGAGGGGAGAGTAAGAAGAGAGGGGGGGAGTAAAGGGGGTAAGAAGAGGGGAGGGGGGAGTAAAAAGAGGAAGGGGGAGTAAGAAGAGGGGGGAGGGGGGTAAGAAGAGCGGGGAGGGGGTAAGAAGAGGGGGGAGGGGGGTAAGAAGAGCGGGGAGGGGGTAAGAAGAGGTGGGAGTAAGAAGAGGGGGAGGGGTAGTAAGAAGAGGGGGAGAGTAAGGAGAGTGGGAGTAAGAAGGGGGTAAGAAGAGAGTGGGAGTAAGAAGGGGGTAAGAAGAGGGGGAGGGGGGTAAGAAGAGGGGGAGGGGGGAGTAAGAGGAGGGCAATTGCCCCCTCCCCTGTCCGCAGGCACCGTGCGGGCAGCCGGCAGGGGAGGGAGGAAGAGAGGACCCAGGAGCTCAGCCTGCAGCTCCTCTGGGTCCTTCTTGCGCGAGCACAGATCGTTGCCGCGGTTACCACGGCAACGTTACGGCTCTTGCGAGAGTAAACTCTAGCCCTGGAGCTACGGGCTAGAGTTCACTCTCAACACTGTGACCACCAGGTATTCCTGGTGGTCGCAGTGGTGAGAGTGAACTTTAGCCCCATAAACACACTGCCCCCACACACCATACAGATTCACACACTGCCCCCCCATACACACACACTGCCCCCACACACACCATACACATTTACACACATTGCCTCACACACACACACACATACACTGCCCACCCATACACACACAGCCCCCCATACTAACATTGCCACACACATACACAGCCCCCTCGTACACACATTGCCCCACACACCCTACACATTCACACACTACACCCCCTCACACACACTGAACCTTTCACACACACTGCACCCCTTACACATTGCACCACTGCTCCTATACCCTACTACAGCCTCATATCCCAGCAGACCCCAGGTAAGTTGTCAAACTGTTCTTAAACGGTTTGACTACTTACTCTGGGAGGGGGGCCCGGCCCTCCTGGCACCATAACGACTACACAGAGTAGTAGTGGTTATTTTGCATGGATTATTTCTTTAAATAATCTACGAGTGCCCCAGTAGCCAGCAAGCCAGCCAACCCACAGGCCAGCCAGCCCACAGGCTGGCCAGTAGACAGCCAGCCAGCCTACAGGCCACCAGTTAGGCTTAAAGCCAGCAAACCCACAGCCTGCCAACCGCAGCCAGCAAGCCACAGCCTGCCAGCCAGCAAGCCACAGCCAGCAAGCCACAGCCTGCCAGCCGCAGCCAGCAAGCCCACAGCCTGCCAGCCGCAGCCAGCAAGCCCACAGCCTGCCGGCAGTAGCCAGCAAGCCCACAGCCTGCCAGCAAGCCCACAGCCTGCCAGCCGCAGCCAGTAAGCCCACAGCCTTCCAGCAAGCCCACAGACTGCCAGTCAGCAACAGTAATTAAGGTAAGAGGAGCCAACTTGGCCTAGGTATCAGCTATGTTGTGTTGCTATATTGTGAATAGGAACCAGAGTGTTGGAGAGACCCCCCTCCAGGCCCCATTAGACTCTATTGTAGTCTCTAATGGGACCTGGAGGAAATTCTTTCTAACACACTCTCTAAAGGACACTGAGATAGCCTCTGCTAGAATGCTCCCCCCCTCCATGGCCCATTAGCCCTCAATTGTAGTCTCTACTGGGGCCTGGAGGCGACTGTTTCCAGCAGGGACACTGAGATGGCCTCTGTTAGAAAGACCCCCTTCCAAGCCTATTAGACTCCATTGTAGTCTCCAATAGGGCCTGGAGGGGATTCTTTCTAACACACTCTCTAAAGGACACTGAGATAGCCTCTGCTAGAAAGACCCCCCTCCATGGCCCATTGTAGTCTCTACTGGGGCCTTGAAGGGATTATTGCACTTTTGTTCCTTGTGTCTAAAGATTGTGTAGGGTGTGGCTGGAGGCGGTGCATGGAGGCGGGACATGGGTGGCGCTTGCTGCGGAGTATGGATGGGGCCTGTAAGGGGCCCTTGATTTATTTTGCCCGGGGGCCCTGAGGGTTCTCAGTCCGCCCCTGGCCTCAAGTAATTGTGAAATATCAAGAGGCATCAAAGGGGGGAATGTGGTGGAATCTCGGTAAAAATAAATTTAGTAGGCCGAGATTACCACGTGGCATGTGTACGTGCATATGCTGACGTATCGATCAGTTGGTTGCACGAGGCAAGATACGATCAGTAGTGTACGGAGCATGTGCAAGAATACAGGATGTAGTATTCCCCTCCTCCATTGTGCTGGACAGGCCATGCGGTCAAGCAGGAAGTTAATTCTTATTTGTATTGATTGGTCAAGAGAATGTGCAGGTGGAGCTTAATATGGGATGAGTTATGTGCCTATATAATGAGCCTGCACTATTGTCCGGGGCTCAGAACTTGCTGTATTTTGGTGACGTTAGTCCCTCTGAGTCCCGATCGGTGATCCAATAAAGAATCTCTTCCTTCCTGAAGAAACCTGTGTCCATCTCTCTGTGCTTTGCTTCCGTCAGTTTCTCCGGTATCACTTTGAGCAGGTACCCCGTAACCCCCCCCCCCTACCCCCTCACCTGATATGGCAGACCCCACGTGGATCCTTGACCAAAGCCTCAAGATGGAGGCAGAGTGCAAGGCAGCGCACGTGGTAGAGAAAGCCACGCAGGCGGCTCGTGAGGGGCACAGTTAGCGGGGTCGCAATGGAACAGGGTGTACACAGGATCAGCGGAGAGAGAATTAAGCAAGATTCAGCCAGAAGGAAGCAAAAGGAACCAAGAAAGATGCTCTCTTTAATGTGGGCACTGTATTGACAACACCCCTGCTACCGATTCACCCCACAATCTGGGACTGCACTCTATCTTTGGTGGGCATCGGCTGAATACCCAGCTAGACGCTCAGCTCACCCTCTCATCACATCCAGCCAGACTGTCCCGTGGTAGGTTTATGGTGCCCTCACTCCATAGTTTAATTTTGTCATTGCATATACTGTTCTGTAGTTTTTCTCTTAATCCTCTGTGTATTTACTTGAATCTCTTTTCTCCCCTCTCATCACCCTACCACCTTCAGGACCTCCTCGGGGGCTTTTCCTATTCATTTACTCGATTATACATGTGTTATATCATAGTTCAACATGGATGGCAAAATGAGCTTAACTTAACAGGGTGTAGCGTTACTTACCTTATCCAGGGCCCGGTCGCGGTCCTCTCTTCGAGCCGTGCGCGGTCCTGCTGCACAAGCCGCGCACAGCTCATCCGACGGCTTCACTAGGAAGGTGGGCAGTGACCGCGAGAAGCGGTCATGTGTCTCGCCTGAATCTAAGAGCGCGCCGCGGGTCTCGGGCACGCTCTTAAAGAGACAGTGGGAGCCTAAATTGTCAAAAGGCTCCCATTGGCCCCTGTCATGCCACACTCCCCATACACTTACCTTTTGGGGGTGTGGATATGACAGGAGCCAATCAAATTAGTTTAGAAGCTATTTAAACTTACCTCTCCCTTTACTCCTTGCCCTATCGTGGTTTCTGTTTCAGTTCCCTTTAGCGCTTGTTGTGTTCAGTTGTGTTCCTTCGTATTGACCTTGGCTTTGTTTCTGACTACGTTATCTCTTTATCCTTATCTGTTCAGTTTGCCGGCTTTCTGTTTACTGTGTACCAGACCCCGGCTAGTCCTAGTTTACGCTGTCTCTCTGTGCCCTTGACCTCGGATCGTTCCTGACTCTGTCTCCTCTCATATACGTCGAGTCCGGCCATTCTAAGGTCCGGTAGACGTATCTCTCCTCTGTGTTATCCTTTGTTAAGTTGAATCCTGCGTGTTGGGGTATATATTCGTTACATTACGATAGGGCCATGGACCCCGCAGATTTGGCTCAGCAAATAGCTTCTCATGAGGCAAGGTTTGTAGAGCAGGATCACCGTATGGATCAGATAGCTCAGGGTCTCCAGACGCTCTTGTCTAGAACTATTCCTGCAACCGCACCTAACCCTCCTACACCGCTTATTCCCGAAGTATCTAATTTACCTAATACTTCACCTCATTTAACACCCCCTCCCAGGTATGGAGGGGAAGCTAAGACATGCAGAGGTTTCATTAATCAAATAGAATTTCACTTTGAGATGTATCCACTTTCCTTTCCCACTGATAGGTCTAAAGTGGGTTTTTTGATGCATCAACTAACTGACAAAGCACTTGAGTGGGCAAATCCTATTTGGGAGGCCAATGGACCTATGGTGCATGATTTCAATAGTTTTCTTACGGCTTTTCATAGAACTTTTGACACAACGAAAAGTTCAAAGAATGCCGCAAGGGCATTGATGAGAATTAAACAGGGTTTTAGGTCTGTGGCTGATTATGCTATTCAGTTTCGTACCCTTGCTTCACAGGTAGATTGGACCAATAATGGGTTAACTACTGCGTTCATGGAAGGGTTATCTGACACCATATTGGATGAGGTAGCGGCAAGGGAGCTTCCTATACCATTAGAGGACCTTATTGACTATCTCATTGACATAGATAATAGTATTCGTGACAGGCTTTATACTAAAAATAGGAATAGACGTTTGGTTACGCCTATTAATCCTAGAGTTGATAAACCTGAGAGTGTTAAAGTATCTGAGGAGGAACCCATGCAATTAGGGGTTGCCAAACTCTCAGATACTGAAAAATGACTTAGAAGAAGGGACGGACTCTGCCTATACTGTGGTAGGAGAGACCATATGGTAAAGGAATGTCCTTTGCTTCCGGAAAACTCCCGCAACTAAGACCTTATAGGGGACTGGCCTTGGGTGTGATATCTAAGTCTCCTAAAATGCCTCCTAACCGTTTGCTTCTCCCTGTTTCTCTTCATACGAGAGAGAGTAGTATAGCTGAAAGCATACTAGCCTTGGTTGATTCCGGGGCTGCTGAGAACTTCATAGACTCTGGGTTCGTTACGAAATACAACATTCCCATCAGAGAGAGGGAGATACCCTTGGCCATTGAGGCCATAGATGGTAGACCTTTAAGTACTCCAGTCATTACCCATGAAACAGTACCATTATTCATGTATACAGGGGTTTTACACTTTGAGACCATTCAGTTCCAGGTTATCACCTCTCCCTCTTCTCATATCGTGTTAGGGTACCCATGGTTATGTTCTCACAATTCCATTTTCGACTGGGAGTTGGGACAATTAAAATCATGGAGCAAAACCTGCCACGAATCTTGTATGATTAAAGTAACCCTTTTAAATTCTATTAATGTTCCTACTACTCCTCCTCAGTACTTTTTTCTCAAGACTGTATTCGATAAAAGGAAGGCTGATAAATTACTGCCTCACAGACCCTATGATTGTGCTATCGATTTATTGCCTGGCACTATACCTCCAAAGGGCAGGGTGTACCCTTTATCTATTCAAGAAAACCGTATCATGGAGGAGTATGTTAAGGAGTCACTAGAAAAGGGGTTCATTAGGAGATCCTCTTCTCCGGCTGGAGCGGGGTTTTTCTTCGTATCTAAGAAAGAGGGTGATTTAAGACCGTGTATCGATTACAGAGGTCTAAACAAAATCACTATCAAAAATGCATACCCTATACCTTTAATTACAGAATTGTTTGACAGGCTGAAACATGCTACTGTATTCACCAAATTGGACCTTAGAGGTGCATACAATTTAATACGTATTAAGAAAGGTCACGAATGGAAGACTGCATTCAACACTAGATCCGGTCATTACGAATATACTGTTATGCCATTTGGTCTTTGCAATGCCCCAGCTATATTTCAAGAATTCATTAATGACGTCTTAAGAAACTTTATTCACACTTTTGTAATCGTATATTTGGACGACATATTAATTTATTCTACAGATTTACACACTCATCCCAAACATGTTACTACGGTCCTGAAGACCCTTCTTGCTAATGGTCTTTATTGTAAACTAGAAAAATGTTTATTTGACCAATCCGAAGTCCAGTTTTGGGGTATTTGATTTCCGCCAAATGTTTTCGTATGGATCCCCAGAAGCTTTCTGCTGTCATAGAGTGGCCCCTACCTCAAGGTTTGAAAGCAATTCAGCGTTTTCTTGGTTTCTCTAACTATTACAGACGCTTTATTAAGGGTTGTTCTTCTATTGTAGCGCCTATCACCCATATGACAAAAAAGGGTGTTAATACTCGTGTCTGGTCTCCCGAGGCAATTCAGGCTTTCGACTTTCTTAAAACTACATTCGCCTCTGCACCTATTTTACAGCATCCTATCCCCTCACTGCCTTATATTCTTGAAGTTGATGCTTCTGATATCGGGGTAGGTGCTGTTTTGTCCCAAAGAGAATCGCCTGAAAAGCCATTGCATCCTTGTGGCTTCTTTTTTAGACAAATGTCCAAAGCTGAAAAGAATTATGATGTGGGTAATCGTGAACTCCTTGCTATTATCTTAGCTCTTAAAGAATGGAGACACTTGTTAGAGGGAACTAAGGATCCTATCCTCATTTTTACGGATCACAAGAATTTATCCTACCTTGGTGAAGCTAAAAGATTATCTTCTAGGCAGGCTAGGTGGTCACTATTTTTGTCCTGTTTCAATTATATTATCACCTGTAGGCCAGGTGATCGCAACGTTAAAGCAGACGCTCTGTCCAGACAGTTCGAAACTGCTGACAAACAGGAGGTTGATGTTACTCCTGTCATTCCCCCAGACAGGATAATAGCTACTACTATGTTGTCTATTTCTTCATCCCTCTTGCAGACCATACAGGCGAAACAAAGCATGGCACCCAGCGAGAGGCCTATTAATAAATTGTTTGTTGACGTTCCCGAGAGACGGGAGATTCTGTCATTATATCATGATACTAAGACTGCTGGACATCCTGGTATTACCAAAACGATGTCAGCTGATTCTCAATATTTTTGGTGGGGTTCCTTACGCAAGGATGTCACTGACTATATTGGTGCTTGTACTACTTGTGCATGTATGAAATCTTCTCGTAGAGTTCCTTGTGGACTTTTGCACCCGTTGCCCATGCCAGAGAGACCTTGGTCTAACCTATCCATGGATTTTATTGTTGAATTACCCCCTTCGAATCAGGTCATCCTGATGATAGTAGATCGGTTTTCCAAAATGGCTCACTTTGTATCTCTTCACAAGTTGCCCACGTCTAGGGAACTGGCACTTATCTTCGCTAGAGAAGTATTTCGGTTACATGGTATTCCCGTATCTATTGTCTCCGATAGGGGTAGCCAATTTATTTCCAGGTTCTGGAAAGCCTTTTGTTGGGAAATGGGTATTTCTCTCTCATTTTCTTCCGCTTACCATCCCCAGTCTAATGGAGCTGCTGAACGTGTCAACCAGTCTCTGGAGCAGTACCTTCGTTGATTTGTATCTCACCATCAGGACAATTGGTCTGACCTGCTTCCTTGGGTTGAGTTTGCTCGTAATAACGCCACTCATGATTCTTCCGGCAAAAGCCCTTTTTACGTTGTCTATGGCCAGCATCCCGTTGTTCTTCCGGCTGCATTCTCCTCACAGGGCATGCCAGTTCTGGATGAGCATTTGGCTGGTTTGCGTGATACTTGGGAGCAGGTTCAGTTCTTTGGTGGACTCCGCTGCTCGCCAGAAGGCTCAGGCTGCCAAGCATCGCAGAGCAGCTCCTTCTTATGTTGTGGGGGACAGGGTTTTGCTTTCCACGCGGAATATTCGCCTCCGGGTGCCTTCTATGAAATTGGCTCCCCGGTTCATTGGTCCTTATCGTATTCTACATAAAGTTAATCCTGTTTCGTATGCCTTGGGTCTGCCTAAGAATTTGCGTATTCCTAATGTCTTTCATACCTCGTTGTTGAAGCCTTACGTACGCAACCGCTATACCCGACATACTCCCCCTCCCCCTCCTGTCTCGGGGGAGGGTCATGAGGAATTCGAGGTTTCTGCTGTTCTTGACTCTCGTTTCCTTAGGAGTCGGCTTCAGTACTTGGTGCATTGGAAGGGCTATGGGCCTGAGGAGCGCAGTTGGATTTCAGCTGATGCTGTTCACGCTCCCCGCCTTGTCCTTCTTACCATTCTCGTTTTCCTGCCAGGCCTGGCCCTATCCGCCCAGAGGGCGTGTCCTCAGGGGGGGTACTGTAGCGTTACTTACCTTATCCTGGGGCCGGTCGCGGTCCTCTCTTCGAGCCGTGCGCGGTCCTGCTGCACGAGCCGCGCACGGCTCATCCGACGGCTTGCCCACGTCTAGGGAACTGGCACTTATCTTCGCTAGAGAAGTATTTCGGTTACATGGTATTCCCGTATCTATTGTCTCCGATACGGGTAGCCAATTTATTTCCAGGTTCTGGAAAGCCTTTTGTTGGGAAATGGGTATTTCTCTCTCATTTTCTTCCGCTTACCATCCCCAGTCTAATGGAGCTGCTGAACGTGCCAACCAGTCTCTAGAGCAGTACCTTCGTTGATTTGTATCTCACCATCAGGACAATTGGTCTGACATGCTTCCTTGGGCTGAGTTTGCTCGGAATAACGCCACTCATGATTCTTCCGATAAAAGCCCTTTTTGACGTTGTCTATGGCCAGCATCCCGTTGTTCTTCCGGCTGCATTCTCCTCACAGGGCATGCCAGTTCTGGATGAGCATTTGGCTGGTTTGCGTGATACTTGGGAGCAGGTTCAGTTCTTTGGTGGACTCCGCTGCTCGCCAGAAGGCTCAGGCTGCCAAGCATCGCAGAGCGGCTCCTTCTTATGTTGTGGGGGACAGGGTTTTGCTTTCCACGCGGAATATTCGCCTCCGGGTGCCTTCTATGAAATTGGCTCCCCGGTTCATTGGTCCTTATCGTATTCTACATAAAGTTAATCCTGTTTCGTATGCCTTGGGTCTGCCTAAGAATTTGCGTATTCCTAATGTCTTTCATACCTCGTTGTTGAAGCCTTACGTACGCAACCGCTATACCCGACATACTCCCCCTCCCCCTCCTGTCTCGGGGGAGGGTCATGAGGAATTCGAGGTTTCTGCTGTTCTTGACTCTCGTTTCCTTAGGAGTCGGCTTCAGTACTTGGTGCATTGGAAGGGCTATGGGCCTGAGGAGCGCAGTTGGATTTCAGCTGATGCTGTTCACGCTCCCCGCCTTGTCCTTCTTACCATTCTCGTTTTCCTGCCAGGCCTGGCCCTATCCGCCCAGAGGGCGTGTCCTCAGGGGGGGTACTGTAGCGTTACTTACCTTATCCAGGGGCCGGTCGCGGTCCTCTCTTCGAGCCGTGCGCGGTCCTGCTGCACGAGCCGCGCACGGCTCATCCGACGGCTTGCCCACGTCTAGGGAACTGGCACTTATCTTCGCTAGAGAAGTATTTCGGTTACATGGTATTCCCGTATCTATTGTCTCCGATACGGGTAGCCAATTTATTTCCAGGTTCTGGAAAGCCTTTTGTTGGGAAATGGGTATTTCTCTCTCATTTTCTTCCGCTTACCATCCCCAGTCTAATGGAGCTGCTGAACGTGCCAACCAGTCTCTAGAGCAGTACCTTCGTTGATTTGTATCTCACCATCAGGACAATTGGTCTGACCTGCTTCCTTGGGCTGAGTTTGCTCGGAATAACGCCACTCATGATTCTTCCGGCAAAAGCCCTTTTTGACGTTGTCTATGGCCAGCATCCCGTTGTTCTTCCGGCTGCATTCTCCTCACAGGGCATGCCAGTTCTGGATGAGCATTTGGCTGGTTTGCGTGATACTTGGGAGCAGGTTCAGTTCTTTGGTGGACTCCGCTGCTCGCCAGAAGGCTCAGGCTGCCAAGCATCGCAGAGCGGCTCCTTCTTATGTTGTGGGGGACAGGGTTTTGCTTTCCACGCGGAATATTCGCCTCCGGGTGCCTTCTATGAAATTGGCTCCCCGGTTCATTGGTCCTTATCGTATTCTACATAAAGTTAATCCTGTTTCGTTTGCCTTGGGTCTGCCTAAGAATTTGCGTATTCCTAATGTCTTTCATACCTCGTCGTTGAAGCCTTACGTACGCAACCGCTATACCTGACATACTCCCCCTCCTGTCTCGGGGGAGGGTCATGAGGAATTTGAGGTTTCTGCTGTTCTTAACTCTCGTTTCCTTAGGAGTCGGCTTCAGTACTTGGTGCATTGGAAGGGCTATGGGCCTGAGGAGCGCAGTTGGATTTCAGCTGATGCTGTTCACGCTCCCCGCCTTGTCCTTCTTACCATTCTCGTTTTCCTGCCGGACCTGGCCCTACCCGCCCAGAGGGCGTGTCCTCAGGGGGGGTACTGTAGCGTTACTTACCTTATCCAGGGGCCGGTCGCGGTCCTGCTGCACGAGCCGCGCACGGCTCATCCGACGGCTTCACTAGGAAGACGGGCAGTGACCGCGAGAAGCGGTCACGTGTCCCGCCTGAATCTAAGAGCGCGCCGCGGGTCTTGGGCGCGCTCTTAACCCCTTAAGGACACATGACATGTCTGACATGTCATGATTCCCTTTTATTCCAGAAGTTTGGTCCTTAAGGGGTTAAAGAGACAGTGGGAGCCTAAATTGTCAAAAGGCTCCCATTGGCCCCTGTCATGCCACACTCCCCATACACTTACCTTTTGGGGGTGTGGATATGACAGGAGCCAATCAAATTAGTTTAGAAGCTATTTAAACTTACCTCTTGTAGCGGTACTTACCCTCTCCAGGGGCCGGCCGGGGTCCTCTCTTCTCGCCGCGCGCGGTCCTGCTCCTGCACGAGCCGCGCGCGGCTCAGCCAACGATGGGATCAGTCAGGCGGGCAGTGACCGCGAGAAGCGGTCACATGTCCCGCCCGACACTAAGAGTGCGCCGCGCGTCTCGGGCGCGCTCTTAAAGGGACAGTGGGAGACTAAATTAGAATCAGTCTCCCATTGGCCCCTGTCAGGCCACATTCCCCATACACTCACGTTTTGGGGGCGTGGATATGACAGGGGCCAATCAAAGTGAACCTTTAGGGTATTTATACTCACCTGTTTCCCTTGCTCTTTGCCCTATCGTGGTTTCTGTCCAGTTCCCTTTAGTGCTTGTATCGTTCAGTTGGTTTTTTGGTGCTTGACCTTGGCTTTGTTCCTGACTCCGCTCTCTCCTTATCCTTGCTTACTTATCCGCTGTTTTGTTCTCTGTGTACCAGTCCTCGGCTTGTTCTACGTTACGCTGTCTCTCAGTTCCCTTGACCTCGGCTTGTTCTGATTCTGTCTTTCTCTCGTCCTAGTCCGGCCATTCTAAGGTCCGGTAAGACGAACTCTGTTCTTGTCTCGTGACTGTTGAACTATTCCTGCGTGTTGGGGTATATTACCGTGACATTACGATAGGGCCATGGACCCCGCAGGTTTAGGACAACAGATGGCCACTCATGAGGCTAGATTCGCAGAACAGGATCACCGTATGGATCAAATGGCTCAAGCCATCCAGACACTGTTATCCAGATCAGCTCCGGTACCTGTACCTGCGCCTCCTGTAAACCCTATACCAGATACTGCTAATATGCCTAATGCTTCAGCACATCTAACCCCGCCACCTAGGTATGGAGGGGACGCTAAGACATGTAGGGGATTCCTTAATCAAGTGGAGTTCCACTTTGAAATGTACCCACGTTCATTTCCCACTGATAGATCTAAGGTGGGTTTTCTTATGCACCAACTTACGGATAAGGCACTAGAATGGGCAAATCCTATTTGGGAGGCTAATGGGCCTATGGTACACGACTTCACTAGCTTCCTCGCAGCGTTTCGTAGAACTTTTGACACGACTAAAAGGTCAAAAAATGCCGCCAGGGCATTAATGAGAATAAAGCAAGGATCTAAATCTGTAGCCGATTATGCTATTCAGTTCCGTACCCTGGCCTCACAGGTAGATTGGACTAATAATGGGCTTACTACCGCGTTTCTGGAAGGTCTGTCTGAAACTATGTTGGATGAGGTAGCAGCTAAGGACCTCCCTGTACCCCTGGAGGACCTGATTGACTATCTTATCGATATAGATAACAGGATCCGTGACAGGTTATACACCAGGTCCAGAAATAGACATTTTTTTCCCGTTAACTCCCCTAGAGCTGAGACTCCCGAGGGATCTAAAAGTTCTGAGGAGGAACCTATGCAGTTAGGGGTTGCCAAACTCACTGACGCTGAAAAGCTTTATAGGAGAAAGGAGGGACTTTGTCTTTATTGTGGTAGGAGGGGTCATATGAGACAAGAATGTCCCGTGCGTCCGGGAAACTATCGCACCTAAGTCCGTATAGAGGACTGGCCTTGGGTGTGACATCACAGTCCTCACATTTGCCTCTTAATAAATTACTTCTTCCTGTTTCCCTGCACCTTGATAGTAACTGCATAGCAGGGAATATACTAGCCCTGGTTGATTCCGGAGCGGCCGAAAACTTTATTGATTCCAGTTTTGTCAAAGAGAATAACATACCCACCAGAGAGAAGGAGACACCCTTGGCCGTTGAGGCCATAGATGGTAGACCATTATGCTCTCCAGTTATCACTCATGAAACTGTTCCACTTCATATGTCTACAGGGGTGTTACACTCTGAGACCATTCGGTTTCAGATCATTACTTCTCCTTCCTCTCACCTCGTGTTAGGGTATCCTTGGTTACGTACTCATAATCCCACCATTGATTGGGAGTCAGGACAAATAGTTTCTTGGAGTGATTCTTGCCAAGAGTCTTGTGTTGTTAAAGTCACCCCTTTGAATTCTACTCATATTCCTCCCGTGCCTACGGTCATACCCTCTCAGTACCTGTCTCTTAAATCTGTTTTTGATAAAAGGGAGGCTGAAAGGTTGCCACCTCACAGGCCTTACGATTGTGCAATTAATTTATTACCTGGTACGATGCCTCCCAAAGGGAGAATATATCCTTTATCTCCTCAGGAGAATCTGGTTATGGAGGAATATATCAAGGAATCTCTAGAGAAGGGATTTATAAGAAGATCCTCTTCCCCGGCAGGGGCTGGGTTCTTCTTTGTATCTAAGAAAGATGGCGAATTAAGGCCTTGTATTGACTATAGGGGCCTTAATAAAATCACCGTCAAAAATGCGTACCCCATACCTTTGATCACAGAACTTTTTGATAGGCTTAAACAGGCCACAGTTTTTACTAAATTGGACCTTAGGGGTGCTTACAACCTCATACGTATCAAAAAGGATCACGAGTGGAAGACTGCTTTCAATACCAGGAGTGGCCACTACGAGTACACTGTGATGCCCTTTGGTCTTTGTAACGCCCCAGCAGTTTTTCAAGAATTTATTAATGATGTCCTACGTCAATTTATACATACATTCGTTATAGTATACTTGGACGACATATTAATTTATTCTAATGATTTACAGACTCATCACATGCATGTTAAATTAGTGTTGAGAACTCTTCTGGTTAACGGTCTCTATTGCAAACTCGAAAAATGTTCATTTGATCAATCTGAAGTCCAATTCTTGGGTTATATAATCTCTGCCAAGGGTTTTCGTATGGATCCCAAGAAACTGTCTGCCATTATGGAATGGCCTCTACCCCAGGGTTTGAAAGCCATTCAGCGTTTTCTGGGGTTCTCTAATTATTATAGGCGTTTTATTAAAGGGTTTTCTGCCATTGTAGCGCCTATAACCAGAATGACCAAGAAGGATGGTAATACTCATGTCTGGAAACCAGAAGCACTCGAGGCCTTTGAATTCTTGAAAGCTACTTTTGCCTCTGCTCCTGTTTTACAGCATCCTGTCCCTTCACTGCCCTTTATTCTTGAGGTTGATGCTTCTGAGATAGGGGTAGGTGCTATCTTGTCTCAAAGAGATTCACCTGAAAAGCCGTTACACCCTTGTGGCTTCTTTTCCAGACAGATGTCCAAAGCAGAGAGGAATTATGATGTAGGCAATCGTGAACTCCTTGCTATCATTTTGGCGCTCAAGGAATGGAGACATCTGCTAGAGGGTACCAGGGATCCTATCCTCATTTTAACGGATCACAAAAACCTCTCATATCTTAGTGAAGCAAAAAGATTGTCTTCTAGGCAGGCCAGGTGGTCTCTGTTTTTGTCTCGTTTTAATTACATAATCACTTACAGACCGGGTGATCGTAATACTAAAGCTGACGCTCTGTCCAGACAATTCGAGACTACTGACAAACTCGAGGTCGATGTTACCCCTGTCATTCCGCCTGACAGAATAATAGCGACTACTGTTCTTTCTATTTCGTCTTCTCTCTTACAAACTATTCAGGCTAAACAAAACTTGGCTCCTGAGGAGAGGCCTGCTGATAAGCTATTCGTTGATATACCAGAGAGACGAGACATCTTGTCATTATATCATGACACTAGAACTGCTGGACACCCTGGTATTTCTAAGACAGTCTCAGCAGTTTCTAGATATTTCTGGTGGGCTTCCTTGCGCAAGGACGTCACCGATTACGTTAATGCCTGTAGCACTTGTGCCAGTATGAAGTCCTCCCACAGAGTTCCTTGTGGGTTGTTGCATCCGTTGCCCATACCCGAGAGGCCATGGTCCAATATATCCATGGATTTTATTGTTGAATTACCTCCCTCTAATGGTAAAACTGTCATCCTGATGATTGTGGATCGTTTTTCTAAGATGGCTCATTTTGTGTCTCTTGTCAAATTGCCATCATCCAAGGAACTTGCCTCTATCTTTGCCGGGGAGGTGTTTCGGTTGCATGGTATTCCCACTTCGATCGTGTCTGATAGGGGTAGCCAGTTTATTTCCAGATTCTGGAGAGCGTTTTGTGCAGAGATGGGTATCTCCCTCTCGTTTTCTTCAGCCTACCACCCCCAGTCTAATGGAGCTGCTGAACGTGCCAACCAATCTCTGGAGCAGTATCTTCGCTGTTTCGTGTCCCACCATCAGAACAATTGGGCTGACCTGCTTCCTTGGGCTGAGTTTGCTCGTAATAATGCTGCTCATGAATCCTCCGGTAACAGCCCTTTTTACGTTGTTTATGGCCGGCATCCCGTGGTTCTTCCAGCTGCATTCTCCTTACAGGGCATGCCAGCTCTGGACGAACATTTGGCTAGTCTACGTAATACTTGGGAGCAGGTTCAGTGTTCTTTGGTGGCCTCAGCTGCTCGCCAGAAGGTTCAGGCTGACAAGCATCGCAGGGCGGCTCCATCCTATGCTGTGGGAGACCGGGTTTGGCTTTCTACTCGCAATATTCGTCTTCGTGTGCCTTCTATGAAGTTGGCCCCTCGTTTTATTGGTCCTTTTCGTATCTTGCATGTGGTTAATCCTGTCTCGTATGCATTGGATCTTCCAAAAAATTTACGCATTCCTAACGTGTTTCATACCTCCTTGTTAAAACCCCTCCTGTGCAACCGTTTTACTCGGCATGTCCCCCCTCCTCCTCCGGTTTCGGTGGAGGGCCATGAGGAGTTTGAAGTGGCGGCTGTAATTGACTCTCGTTTGCTTCGGGGTCGCCTCCAATATCTGGTACATTGGAAGGGCTATGGGTCTGAGGAACGCAGTTGGATTTCCGCTGACGCTGTTCACGCTCCTCGCCTTGTGCGTTCTTTCCACGCTCGTTTTCCTGCCAGGCCTGCTCCTCCCCGCCCGGTGGGCGTGTCTTCAGGGGGGGGTACTGTAGCGGTACTTACCCTCTCCAGGGGCCGGCCGGGGTCCTCTCTTCTCGCCGCGCGCGGTCCTGCTCCTGCACGAGCCGCGCGCGGCTCAGCCAACGATGGGATCAGTCAGGCGGGCAGTGACCGCGAGAAGCGGTCACATGTCCCGCCCGACACTAAGAGCGCGCCGCGCGTCTCGGGCGCGCTCTTAAAGGGACAGTGGGAGACTAAATTAGAATCAGTCTCCCATTGGCCCCTGTCAGGCCACATTCCCCATACACTCACGTTTTGGGGGCGTGGATATGACAGGGGCCAATCAAAGTGAACCTTTAGGGTATTTATACTCACCTGTTTCCCTTGCTCTTTGCCCTATCGTGGTTTCTGTCCAGTTCCCTTTAGTGCTTGTATCGTTCAGTTGGTTTTTTGGTGCTTGACCTTGGCTTTGTTCCTGACTCCGCTCTCTCCTTATCCTTGCTTACTTATCCGCTGTTTTGTTCTCTGTGTACCAGTCCTCGGCTTGTTCTACGTTACGCTGTCTCTCAGTTCCCTTGACCTCGGCTTGTTCTGATTCTGTCTTTCTCTCGTCCTAGTCCGGCCATTCTAAGGTCCGGTAAGACGAACTCTGTTCTTGTCTCGTGACTGTTGAACTATTCCTGCGTGTTGGGGTATATTACCGTGACACCTCTCCCTTTACTCCCTGCCCTATCGTGGTTTCTGTTTCAGTTCCCTTTAGCGCTTATTGTGTTCAGATGTGTTCCTTCGTATTGACATTGGCTTTGTTTCTGACTATGTTATCTGTTATCTGTTTACTGTGTACCAGACCCCGGCTAGTCCTAGTTTACGCTGTCTCTCTGTGCCCTTGACCTCGGATCGTTCCTGACTCTGTCTCCTCTCATATACGTCGAGTCCGGCCATTCTAAGGTCCGGTAGGCGTATCTCTCCTCTGTGTTATCCTTTGTTAAGTTGAATCCTGCGTGTTGGGGTATATATTTGTTACACAGGGGTACCCATCAGTAACTTAATCAGTTCCATCAAGCATCCCTAGCCTGCTCTCCTAGTATGTGATGTGGAATCTAATCTTGTATGGTACCTGTGGCGAAACCAACCTCGCCACTGGCCACTGGAGGAGCCTGGTCGCCCTCCTCCTGCAACTGGACTATGGCCCCATGTTTAACACTGTTATTTTTCCCTGCAGAAAGGCTGGTTCGTGCCTTTCTGCGGACTGTTAAAACCATGCTACCCCAGATAGCAATGCCATGGAGCCCAGCCGTATACTGAAAGACTGTATGGAAGACTTTGGCTCCATGGCGATTGAACTGTATGTATGTGATCTGAGCGCCATCCGGTAATAATGTGCGCTCAGATCTAAGCTATCTGGGCATATGTTGAATGTATATGTTTTATATGATAAATGTAACAATATGTATTTTTATGTCTTTTATTGTCCTTTGTCTGCCATGTGGTTAATGGAGTTTTGCCTCTGTCCATGGAGATAATTGGATTACTTCCCAATTATCTCCAAGACAGAGAGGAGGTATTGTGATGCATTGTGGGATTGTAAGCTTGTGATTGGTCAATGTCCAATATGTTTTCCAGTCTTCCATCTGGTCCCCTAGGGGAGTGTCCACCAGGTGGGAGACCTGCATAAAAGCCGGGCAGGTAGCCCCAGTAAATCAGTTCTGCTTGACCTCAAAACGAAGTGTCGTCTCATTATTGGGGGAATTGGATTGTATGCAGATTGCCAGGAGTGTAAGCTGATTGTATGCTTTTCCTGTTCAGCTGTTTCCAGTGTTCGTGTGTTTCCTGTTCGGGAGTTAGAGGATTCGTGTAGTTTGCAGTTCGGGAGACTGGTGCTTGCAGTAGCTGCCTGTGCATCTGGAAAGGGGAATATCGCCTAAACGGTTTTTAACCTCTTGTGTGCAAAACGGTCCATTACAGTACCCACGATTATTGCTTTCCTGTCTTCCTGCAAGCTAAGCCTAGTTATTCCTACCGAGCAGTCAGCAAATGCCATGCCCATGTTATATCTTGAATGTTATTTTATATGCCTACTCTGGCTGATGTGGCACTTTAAGCCTTTTTGTATTCACATGCACATCAAAAATAAAAAGTGTGATTTGGGGAGAATATATTAGATTTTGTTCCAAAATAGCCAAATAAATAGTTGTTCTAATTTGTGTATTATAGTCCATTATATGGAATTCTTCATGAATTCCTAACAATTTGTGGTTTAGTGACATCTCATTTCATTAAACTGATTATAGTGCCTGGTGTCCATTGGTGCTGTCCCTCCATTCCATGTTAAACCATTTTCAGGGTACCGGGCCACCCCCACCCATACTGGAGTTATGGTTAAAGTAGCGATTCTTCCTTCCACCCATACCAATTCATACTATCTTCATACTAGGAATTGGCACTATGATTGCCTCAAACTGGTCAGTTGACACTCTCAGTAAATTATTGACACCCACTGATGCTCGGACTAGTGTTACGTGATTAGCCCAAGTAGCACAGAGGGGTTGGGCTGCTGGGAACTCTCATTTAGCATTAAAACATTAAATATGGCCAGGGGATGTGAGACGTTATAATCACTTCAGGGAGATAAAGCAGTTACAATGCCTACAAAGTCCCTAAAGGGATGGTCCACACACCATAACCATTATAGCTTGCTGTAGTGGCTATGGTGCTGAGAGTAATCTGGCTGCATGCTAGTGTAATTTCTCAGTTTTAGAATAGTTTGACAACTTACCAAGGTCTTGCCTTGTGTCTGTAGCTGCAGCCCCCTACTTCTGTCATTATCCTTTATGTGAATCTGGCTAGTGCCTCAAAGCTAAACAGGGACCCAGGTGAGTTGCCAAACCATTCTAAAATGGTTTGACAAATTATGCTGGGGCAATGCCATATATTACTGGCACCAAACCCCTAGAGCAGACAGTTTCTGCCAATGAAAACTGTGATAAAAAGTTCACAAACGTAATCAGTGATATGGGGTTTATTCACTAAAGTCTGACTTCATGCCGGATTAGCAAAATTATCTGAAAATCTGCACTTTAGAATGGCCTGTATATTTTATTGAATGTGAGCGGCAACTCAGAAAAAATGAGCAACTGGTAGAAAATCAACGATTCTTTGGTGCAAGCCAAATTGAAAAGGGGGGTTATTTACTAATAAGTGAAATAAGAACCTACCTACACAATCAACACAGCACCTACGCATTTACAGCAGCATAACTGCTACAATGGGCTAATGTGGTCATGTTGCTTAGAGTACATAATATAGATACATCTAAATTATATTATTTTTCAGATAAATAATAAAAAAATAAAACACACAAGTTCCTATTTTTTGCGCCCAGCCCACACCAAGAAGTAACTTAGTCAAGCAGATGCTTTGTATCCTGGTCTACGTAGTCTGTTATAATTTACACTAACAGCTTAATTTACTTCAGTCCTGCATTCTAAAAAATTATCGGAAGAAGGTATTTCAAAAATAGTAGTTAACAGTGTGCATATTTTATCTGCTATACCAATGAAAAACTTTCAGAGTGAGTACATTGACATGAAATGAACACGCAATGCTAATTCGTACTTAAGGAGCACTATAGTGTCAGGTATACAAACATACATTCCTGACACTATAGCTCTAATATCGTCATTTAGGTGGCCGATCCCGCTCTCCCTTTTTTCCAGTGCTGCACTGGTCCATCGCAGCTGACTCCGCCTCCTTGAGTGAAATCATCTAACTTGAAGCTAATTGTAAAGCTATTGCACATGTGTGGCAAAACACCATGCTGTTCCAATCAGCATTTCCTCACAGAGATGCATGGAACCAATGCATCTCTATGAGAAACATTCAGCGTCCATGCGAAATGTGGAGACGATGAACTTCAGCTTACCCAGTAATCACCTCTAGTGTCTGTCACTAGAGGTGTTACTAGGCAGCAATGTAAACACTGCCACAGCATTAATAGGCCTGCAGGGACATACTATAGACACTCCAAATGCGAGTTTAGTAAATGAACTCTAGCTTTGCACATTTAATCTTTATTTTTCAAAGCGCACAAATACTTATTTGTTAAAGGTACACTATAGTCAACAAAGCAACTTTAGTTTAATGAAGCAGTGTTTGTGTATAGATCATGCCTCTGAAGTTTCACTGCTCAGTTCTCTGCCATTTAGGAGTTAAATCACTTTTGTTTCTGTTTATGCAGCTCTAGCCATACCTCCTCTGGCTGTGACTGACACAGCCTGCATGAAAACAAAATGGTTTCATTTTCAATCAGATGTAACTTACTTTAAAGGTTTTTATCTTCTACTCTGTAAATGTAGCTTTAATTACATACAGCAGGCTCCTGCGGGGTCTAGAAAGCTATTAGCAGAGCAAGAGATACAAAATTCTAACTTTAACATAATTTACAATAAAGGAAGTGTAAACATTCGATCTTTACATGAAGTGTTTAGGAAGGCTGTGTAAGTCACAAGAGAGGAGTGCCTAGGGTTGCATAAACAAAGTGATATAGATATTTTTAAGGTAACATATTCACTAAGACTGGTGAATTAAATGAAATACAGTGTCTACAAAAAGGTGCAAGAAGGCATGGGACAGGCACGCTTATTGCTCTAGAATATATTTTGAAAATTGCAGAAAGAAAGAGCTTCATTTTTTTTTTTTTAATTGAATGCAAAACTGAAGCAGTTCTGGGACAAAGTTGTAAAAGTGGAGCAATCACCACAAGGGAACCAATAGAACATACCTGCTGATATCTCCTTGTCACTTTGTTTAAGATTTCTCATTATCTAGGTGGCCCAAAGTGTCTGCAGGAAAATATAAGGAGATAAAAAGAATTACAAATGTGACAGATCCATCTTACATGACTAAAGTATCCAGCTTACTGAGGAACAATATGGGTGTACATTTCATTTTGGTGAGGCATAATTGCTAAAATATGACATGAAGACACCTTGCATACGTGACTTACATTCAGTTGGACGTTGCAATGATCTAACCCAACAAGCCTCTTAGGTAATTTCTCATAAAAGACACTGCTGTAAATTTCAACAAAAGTACAATTAAATGGAACCTAGTTTCTACTTAGAAGTACTGATTTACTTATCAATTTGGCACATCAAAATACATGCAACTCTGCATGCAACTTTTTCCCCTTACCCATTCTGCAAATCTGACGTAGTGAAGATAGCTCAATTTATTGAGAAGTACACAAAGTTTATAGATTTGGATATGGCAGAAGGGAGCCATGCTCGAATATTTTAAATTTACTTGTCTTGTTTTGTATTGTTGGTATAAATATGATCTCCTCGCACAGTCCATGTATTAAAAATGTAATTCAAAAGAAAAAGTTAATTAAGGTATGGTTAAATGGTTGACGTTAAATGTCCGGGGTCTTAAAACAGTTTATAAAAGAATGGTATTGGTAGAATTTTTTGAAAAAGGAACATGTGGATGTGGCATTCCTGCAGGAGACCCACTGGACTAAAGAAATTATTAAAAAACAAACAAACACCTAATTGAATGGATATTCTAATAGTATAGATTCTTCCTTTGTTAAAGAGAAGAAAAAAGGAGCAGCAATTTTATTATCTGATCATATAAATTTTGAAAATATTTATCAAGAGATCGATTATGAAGCCAGATATATTATACTGATCTGCTAAATAAATGAGGTCTTATATACATTATTAAATGTATATGCACCTAATAAAGGTCCAGTTGGTCTCCTCAGGAAGATATTTATTAAACTGGAAAATCTTACACAAGGTTTACTGATAATAGCTGGAGATCTTAATATGATATTGGATGAACAAAAAGATAAGAAATATTTGGGGGGAAATTTAAAACTCAAACTAGAAACTTTCAGTCACTTTTGGGAGAATATAATTTATATGATCTATGGAGAACAATGCACCCGGAAGACTTCACACATTTCTCACGGGTACACTATTCATATTCTCGAATAGATTTTTTTTTTAGGGAGATCATCTCTTATACAACAAATCAAAAAGATATATATAAAAGCACTATCATGGCCAGATCATAACGGAGTCTTAATGGAAACTAAGGATAGACAACAAACATTGATTAGACCAGATTAGAAAATGGATAATAGTTTATTAACATCAGAAGAAAGTAAGGAATATGTAAATAGGATGACCAAATGCTTCTTTGAAGAAAATAAAACAGAAGATATCTCTACTACAACAAATGGTGCGCTTACAAATCTGTACAAATGAGAGGATATTTAATCAAAATGAAAGCAAACCAGAACAGAAATGCCACTTCCTCTCTTCCAGTTTTGTATGTAGAACTCTACAACTTATCAAAAAGTAATAAAGAAAATCCTACCTTGAAAAATATAAATAAAATAGAGGTTGTAAAAAATAAAACAAATAACATCCTATTAAAGAATAAAAAAAAAACTTTAAAAAATGAATCAAAATTGGTATCACAAAAGTAACAAAGCCGATAAACTATTAACATTTAAACTTAAACTGAGATCAGCAAAAAGGAGGATTTTTAGAATAATCTATAAGGGCTTAACATACTATAATCCAAATGAAATAGGTGGGGCATTTAAAGATTTTTTTATCAAAAACTTTATAATATTTAAAAAAAATACTGATAACATATTTTTTAAAGAATATCTTAGAAATGTAAATAAATGTAAATTAACAAAAGATCAAAGGAAATCTATAAACACTCCGTTAACTTTGGAAGAAGTTAATTTGGCTATAAATAAACTTAAAACCAATAAAGTTTCAGGACCGGATAGTTTCTCTAATTTCTTTTGTAAAATTATAAAAAATAATATTATTCCATATCTGGTAATAATGTTTAACAAAAAAAGAGTTACTGGATAAGTTTCCAGAAGAAATGTTACAAGCAAATATAGTTCCAATTCTTAAACAAAATTAGACCCCTACGGAAATAGCCAATTATCGCCCTATGTCATTGATAAATGGGGATATTAAGATATATTCCACCATTTTGCCCACTAGCTTAAAGGATATTATTCCATTATTAGTCTATATAGATCAAGTTGGATTTGTAGCCTTAAAATCATCAACTCAAAATATGAGGAGACATAGATTTTCTAGATTTATCTGCAACAGATTCGATTCCCCAGATGGCCCTGTTTTTGGACGCTGAAAAGGCGTTCGACAGGGTCAGTTGGCAATTTATGTCTGAAGTGCTGAACTCATATGGATTTGGAGATTTCTTTATAAATCAAATTTTGGACCTATATACAATACCTGTGGCTAGAATAATAGGTTTAGGTATAAAGTCCCCTTGGTTTAAAATAGGAAATGGGACCCGTCAAAGTTGCCCTTTATCTCCCATTTTATGCATTTTAACTTTAGAACCTTTTCTACAGTGAATACGAGATCATTCAGCTATAACTGGTACTCCTATAGATTATAGATTATATAATGTTTTCTCCTATGTGGATGATATAGTGATAATTATGACTAACAGAAAAATCTCTGGATGTTCTGCTAGAAGAAATACAATTATTTAGTAGTCTTTCTAATTATAAATTAAACATGACAAAAACAGTAGCTATGCCTTTAAATATCAATAATAAGAAAGAAAAGGAATTAAAAATGAAATATGGCTTCAACTGGACTTTAGGACCAATAGATTACTTAGGAATTAAAATAATGGCAGATCCTAAAAATATATTAGAATGTAATTTTAGACACTTATTATTTCAAACTAGAGATAATATTATTAAATGGACATATAGAGAATTATCATGGTGGGGAATGTTGAATATAATACGATCCTATATACTCTCAAAATGGACATAGCTATTCTAGGATGGTACCTTTAACATTTCCCCAAAATAAATTCAAAAGTTTTTTAACGATTATATATGGTTTCCAAAAAAACCTAGAATAGCGGTTTCTACTTTGTCGAGAAGTACGGCAAAAGGAGGTATTAATCTCACTTTTATTAAAAGATACCATGAGGCATCTATGATTCTTCATTTAAAGAAATAGAGCAACCAAGAGTTTTTCTCTGAAGCTTGGTATAAGATGGAGGCTTCAAAAACCAAAAATGCTGATTTAAACTGTATATTATGGATGGACAGGAATTATAATAAAACAGAAAACCTAAATATAATTGTTGATAATCTTATAAAATTTTAAAGTTAAAAATTATTAAAGTTAGGTTAACTCCGATTAAAGTTTTGCAATATAAAATACAGGATATTAGCTTCATAGAATGGATAGACAAATTAATAACTAAAATTTACACTTTGTTTAATGAAAGACAGATTAAAGAACTTTATTATTCAAAATAGTATTGGGAACCCCGTCGGAAAAAGAAACTCAATTTCAGAAAGTCTTAACGGAGGACTATACTATCACAAAAGTTTTAAATATTAGAATAATAGATATAATAGATATAAATAATCTAACAGACAACAAGTTGAATGCTTTTCAAACATGGGAGAGAGAAATAGGAAAAGCATTTAAAATTAGTGTTTGGTATAAAATAATGATGGAACATAAACAAAATATTCACTGTCTAAATCTTTTAGTCCAATATAAGATCATACAAAGATGGCATATGGTACCAACAAAATTAAAAAAAAATTATCCATCAACTACTAATATATGTTGGAGATGCAACTATCATTCCCTCACATATGGTGGGGTTGTGATAAAAAACTTCAGGAAAATCATGAGAAATCTCATAGGGAATTTAGATCACCTCCAGATAAACTTCGATTTGGAATCATATATTTTACATCTTACATGGCCTAAAATGAATAACATAACTAAATATCTATCTGTGCATATCTTGATCGCAGCAAAAATCTCTTTAGTGAGGAAATGGAGAAATCAAGAAAGGTTTTTTTTAAGAAAAAAAGTGGTTAATGTTTATTAATAAATAAGATTAGATTTGTATGTATGTCTGTATGTTTACACGTTTATATATGGCTTAATAGTTTGTTCTCTTTTTTTTAGCTCTGCTCCATAAATGTATGTAGGAAGCAGACCTAAATATTATGATATATAATTAATGCTATAAATCCATAGTATGGTATGTTAGTTATGTTTTGTCATGTTATGTATGTTTTAAATGTTGTAAATGTTAAAAAACAATAAAGATTATTTAAAGAAATAAAAAATAAAAAAGAGAGAGAGAAGTACACAAAGTTTCAGCCATTTAGACCTTAGTCATAATTAAACTACAAAGTCACGGTGTGAAATTAAATAGTATGCAAAGTGGAAATACATGAGGTATGCGTATGTCACGTATTCAATGACATTTACTGTCCACACAGGAAAAGTTGTGCCGAGCAGCAACCTAATCCACAGAAGGGTTAATGCTGAGCAGCAATTGTGCAAATGGGAACCTAGTAACTGACTTTGGGGTCAGAGGCCGGTTACAGCCTATCAGCCTATCCTGCTCAGTGCCCTGTCGTGGTTTCCCTTGTGGTTGTCCGAGAGCGCGTTATTTATTCTGGTAATTCTGGTTATTTGACTTTGGCATTGTTTTTGACTTCCCTGTTTTCTGGTATCCCTGACTCCTGGCTATTCCTTATCGTTGTGTCTCATTCTGTTTCCCTTGACCTCGGCTATTCCTGACTATTCTTTGGTATGTTAGTCCGGCCATTCTAAGGTCCGGTATACGTTACCTATCAGTCCTCTGTGTTACACAATTCTACGTGCTGGATCATACTGGAATCCTGACAGCGTACCTCCCAACATTTGAAAGGAACAGAGAGGGACATTTTCATTTTAGAGGTGTGAGTGGAGTTTGGCCCAGGGCTGTTCTGATAAATTTTAGGTGACTTATTAATAACAATTTACGCAACAAAAATTAAATTTATAACAAGAACAAAGTATCTCATTTACACAGACTGATTTCTAAACACATTTATTGTAGTTTAAATACACATTACTGTGAGTATTATTGCTGTGGAGCTCTGTCATACACTCTGTGGGGATATTTATGGGATAATAATTGTAAACAGATGAGAAATTGCCCACGATTTCAATTCTCAGATCCCTAAGAACGTTTATCGTTATAAGTGAAAATGTAAAACCATAAACCGGTAATTAAAATCACAAATTGTTATAAAAATAGATATTTATTTCTTAACAATTTAAATAATAATGATGAGTAACATGCATGATAATAATCAATGGAATTCGAGTATAACATGAATATGTAATACAATATGGCAATAATCAATGAATATTCAGTATAAAACAATATATGCAATACAATAGGCCATTTACTTCCTGGTTAATACAGCATAGACTCCATTAGCTGTCAAGACTGATTTACGACTCTTTCTTTACAGCGAAGGAAACAAGAAGGAAACAAAGTTTTACGGAGACAGAGCATTCCTTAGAGCTGCAGTAAAACTTTCTGGCAGAAGTAACCCTTTCAATGCTGGTTAGACCTCCTAAGTAGTTAAGATCTACTCCTATGTAATTCTAATAAATAACATTTAACCAGTCATCAACCATTTCCTTGATTTTATCCAATGAGAGAAATCTACTATGTTATATTAGCTGATATTTTATTAATTTGTCTAAACAGATATTTTATCTTATTTTAGAGCCAATCAATACAGCTGGATAAATGGTCATGATATGCTAACGTGATATTAATCACACAAATACATTAATGGCTATATTAATCCCAGCTGCAGATAGGATGCTATAACCATATATATATTCTTTAATAATTAAGATTTCTAAATATGAAATCAAACATGATTTATCCAGTCATATATCATGCTATTAATTTTAATTAATTTAAATTAATTAATTAAATGCCTGTATATTTACCAGTTAAGTAGATATTTTCTCATCAGACGTTCTCAGGTAGCTAAGTGTCATGGGTCTCTTTCTCTGCATGGAGTGTCTTGATTTTCTGAGTGTCCGATTCTGCCTGGATCTCTCTGAATCTCCCTGAATCTCCCGAGAGTGTTGTAATGTCTCTCTTCAATCTTTGAATTTCCTTTTTTTTTTTTTTGACTCTTCCCTTGTCTTAACTTTTTAAAGGGGAAATTCCTCTAAGTGATAGCCAATCACAAATGTGGGGTGTGGTTGCCTTCTAGGTAATCATTTTAATATTTGGACTCTAGATGGCAGTATTGTTCCACTAGACATACCTATCCAGGAAAGAGTTAACTTTTCCTGGTAGCTATTTTTTACGTCATTTACGTTATCTCTATGTTTGTCAATAACTTATTTTATCTGTCAGATCAAGAGGATTTCTTCGGACTTATCCAGACTATGCGTCTGCAAATTCTGCTATAATTCCTAAAATTGATAGTTTGTGAACTAAGTTTCACCTTAAACTATAATGGGACGTTGTACAATATCGAAAGTAAAATTAAATTATTTAATCCTCTGTCACCCAGGTCTGGGTTTAGAATTTATTCTTATTCCATTCGCAATTAGACAGTCTGTCCACCCCCATTCTCAATGTCTTATCTATTTGGTTTGTTTATATACACATTCCATTCAGCTTGGCAAGTTTTAGGTTCAAGCTAAGGTTAGTGTAACAGAAAGGATAGAAATTTTGTGTCTCTTTGTTAACGTGAAGATACAAAATGGAGTCTGGTCTGTTTAGCAATGACTTCAGAACATACACTTTGTATTTCTATCATAGCACAAAATGTCTGCCGATATAAATACCCTGACATAACCCCCCTTTAGTGCATATCGTAGCCAAATAATTTAGCTAATGAGTAGGCACTATGGAAGTCACAAGACATATTGTGCAATCACATCATTTCTAACATAGGCTCTTGCACGGGATGAACATGTTCGTATGCTTTTGTACCTGTAAGTGTTTTGAACTTTCCGCTTAGCACAATCAACCATAATAACATCATTATCATAACACACCCAATAACAATCTTAACATGGATGAACCAGTCAACACGATCAATAAGGTCAGTATCTAACTCAGAGTATTTAAATGTGTCCACAGAAATGTTATCTTTCTTGATTGACATTTGGATAGTGTGGTTGGGCTTATGGTCCAGCAAGAACTTTAGATTAGGATCTAGAGGGATATCTAGATTCTGGAAGGGATCCACCATCTCAATAGCACTTTCGAGGACGTCAGTGTACACTGGGTATAGCGTAACGTCACCGATGGTGATACGAGAGTCGTGGGGTACCTTGATCAGTGATACAGGTGCTGGTAAGGCAATTACTTTATTAGTCACCTGGTCCCTGCGAAAAACACTCATGTTTTTAAGACACGTGCTTACCAACCATTTATCTTTACTAAGATAGCATGCACTAACGCATTACTGTCGGTTTTTGACATAGTCACTTGACATGTTTCAGAGCCATGTTTAAGGTACTCGATTCCGCACAAAGCATTGGTAGAATCGTACACAAAAGGTTTTCCATCACATTGGAAATTATTGTCTTTGAATTTTTCACAGTCATTCAAAATGGGTATTGAATACCACTCTGGTACCCACGGTTGAAAAGCCAAAACATCTGGGGTTTGGACTTTTACATGGATATTTTCCTTCCATGTACCAACGTTGTAAATTGTTTTCATTTGAAAAATGTTTTTGGGAGTTACATATGGTATGGCCAATAAAAAGCAAATCTCCATACGTTCCGGGTCAATTAAGAGAGGTATAGCATTCCCCATCTCAAAGGCCAGATTTAATTGCATAGGCTCAATTGTTTCTCCATCCACATTGGCAAGCATCGCATGAACAATATCCTTGGATACAAAATACAGAGGTATGCGTCCCCCTGCCAATTCGATCATTCCAGTTTGCACTTCGTAGAGAAAAGCAAGTGTGTGGAACAATATCGGGTCATGCAGAAATAGAAGTTCACGCTTAAATAAGTCATGACTTTGGTGCAACTCAGTGGATTTGGCAATTAACTCCGAATGCAAATTTGTTGTAACAACTGTGTCTTCCACAATAGTTAACACGTCTTGGAGAAGTGTTCTTTGCTCTTTTATCACCTGATGAATATCGTTAATGTGTTGCTTTAGCGCATAGATTTCCATATCCAGCTTTTGGACAGTAATAGAGTTGGCTGCAGACATTCCAGTTGCGACAACTGCACCAACAGTGGCACAAACTAATGCAACAATTATAGCGGTGAGGAACCTTTTGGGTCGGTTACTCATCGAAATAGAACTGGATACAAATGGTTTCCGGGCTTGCTCCAAGATGTTCCGCACACGGTCCTGTGCTCTTTGGAGGTGCATCTGGTACCAAGTCTGTAACTCAGGAAGCTGCATCGATGAAATGTTGTACGCCTTCTCGATGGAAATCTTGGGGTCCAAGCTGACGAACACACGTCGGGTAAGGATCCTCTTCTCTGTTAAGATGAACCCTGGTGTCTCTTGAATCAGGATGCCGGAGGATGGTCCCATCTCTGCGATCGGGTCAGTCCGTAGCTCTTGGCACAGGAGCAGTACGATCCAGAAACACGCCACATCCTTCTTGGACATCTTTCGACAGTCACGGATCAGGAACTCGTTTCAGACTTATCTACTAATGATTCAAGGTTTGTTAAGTATACAAACTTATAACAGTGTGACATCACTTGGCCTAGGACAACGCATTATTACGATTCATCAACATATGTATTCTCTCTAATTCTATTTTTATAACTTCATCCCTCACTACATTTATTACTGACTCCTCAGCAATATGCCTATAGCAGTTAAACAAGCTAGTAACCTGCTTAGAAAATGTAGTTATTGGATGGCAAGGAAATGGTTAATGACATGAACGTATATGAGATCATGGCACATCACAACATTTCACATCATACGATACCACGTGAATCAAGCATTCATCCAGGTTAGTCGTTCACCCTTCTGCATCTGAATCCACACCTATAATCCTTAATTGAGATTTAGGATGACAAGCACGCAACTGGTTAATGTGAACCCACTTTTCAATAAAATCACCATCCTTAGGAATTTTTATTTTGTACGCTACTGGGGAAATTTTGTCAATGATGACATATGGCCCTTTCCAAGAAGGTAAAAATTTATTTTCCTTGACTTGATTTCGCGCAAAATTATACAGATAGACTTGATCTGTTATCTCATATTCCTTTTTCGTGGTTTTTAAATCGTAATAGGTCTTAACCCCTGTCGCTGCTTTTTCTAGATTCTTTTGGGCAAAAGCAAACGCATGCTGTAAATGCTTGCGCAAATCTTCGATATACTGATGCGTAGTGGCAGCATTGATCAAATTATGATCCGAAGTACGATATAGTAAATGCTGTGGTAAAACCATCTTTCTTCCTGTCATCAATTCAAAAGGTGACAATTTGGTAGCAGTGCTAGGTGTAGCTCTAATCGCCATTAAAACTAGGGGCAATTTAATGTCCCAGTCTTTACCAGACTCCTTAACGTACTTTTTCAGAATATTAACGATAGACTGGTTATATCGCTCTACCCCCCCGCTAGACGCGGCGCGGTATGCAATATGTAGCTTTCGTTTAACACCTAGAATATTCCACATCTTAGCCATTACTTCGCTGGTAAAATGACTACCTCTGTCTGACTCAATTCTTTGAGGCAGACCGAACCTGGAAAAGACATGGTTAATCAACAAAGTGGCGCACACGGTACTCGTGTTCTCTTTACAAGGCAAACATTCTATCCACTTTGTGTACATACATGTAACGGTTAACATGTATTTGTTACCTCTTGAAGATCTTGTTACAGGACCTATAAAGTCAATTTGGATATCAGACCAGGGTAATGACACCCCCCTCTTCTGAAGTGGTGCACGATGGGTTGGACCATGGGGTTGATATTGCGGACAAATCAAGCATCCCTGACAGTATGTCTTAACATCTCTTAACATGTGTGGCCAATATGCATAATCATGCAATATCTCATATGTGATCTTGTCACCACGATGCCCAGATGTAGGTGCATCATGTGCGTGTTGGAGCATTAACCCTCGGTATACAGTTGGGACTACCCATTGTTGAATACCATGTTTAGAAGTTCTGACCAGCAACCCATCCATGATACTAAATTGGACTTTATATCTCATTAAGATTCGTAAATCTTCATTATCTTTGCAATCCTCATCTATAATGGGATTGACAGTAGGGTCTTCTATATGTCTATAGAATATACCAATGACAGGATCGTTCTTCTGACTGGTAATCAGGTCCTCACTAGGATCTTCTTGACTCCATTGCACGACATTTAAGTCGGCATTATCTCTAGCCTGTCGTCTAGTTATGGCTTCAACGTGAATTGAACCCATGAGATCATCAATGTTTAGGGTTTCACCATTGATGGCTGCTTGTTTTGCCAGTGAATCGGCTAAGTCATTACCATCCTTGTCAATACCTTCTATCTTAGAATGGCCTTTGGTTTTCTTCCAGTATATGGTTAAACCATGTTCCTTAACCAACTCATCGATTTTACAAAACAATTTCCCATGTTTAACAGGTTTGTTATTGCTTTTCAGCATTTGGTTACGTTTCCAGCTAGGCAGATATTCAACGAAACTGTTGCGAACATAGTTGGAATCAGTAATGATAACAAATTCTGTGATACTATATTCTATTGCCATTTGAATGGTCTTATATACTGCACAGAGTTCGGCTATCTGACTGCTTTTGGGACCAATATTGTATCCTATAGATACATTGGGATAATCACCTATCCAGGCGATTCCGATACCTGCAACTAACTTCCGTTCAGCACCAGCGACGTGGTGATATGAACAACCATCAATGTATACCCACGGTAGTGGTCGACAGTATTCCTCGTCATAAACTTTATAAGGGGAAAGCAATTGCTCTTCTAGGAAGTCATCTCCGGTGTCATTATCATCCAGAGATGGAGCAGTACAATCATGTAATTCTGCTAAACCTTGGGCAACTGGGCTTCTCTTATTATGTTTATAACGGACTTCTAACGGCCATCCCTGTAAGGATAGAGTCCATGCAGTAATCCGACTGTTAGAGAGATTACCGTCTCTAATTCTTTCACTCTGCAGATACTGTAGAGGTTGGTGAGCTGTTTCTACAATTATTTTCTCACCTTGGATATAGCTACGAAAATTTTGTAGTGCCCAAACAGTCGACAATAACGCCTTCTCACACGTGTTGAATTTAACTTCAACAGGTGACAAAGTCTTGCTAGCATATGCAATAACTTTGTTTAAACTGTCCTGCTTCTGGTACAGAACAGCACTTATGCTTAAATCGGTATAACCTGTCTCCAGATAGAAGGGTTTACCCCCCTCTGGGTATGCTAAACAGGGTGCCTGAGTGAGCTTCCTCCTCAGTTCACTTACCGCTAGGTCCTGAGGCTCCCCCCAGTTCCAGGTAGTTTCCTTTTTAAGCAGGTGTAAGAGTGGTTTCGTTATTTCTGCATAGTTATCTATAAACTTACGAGAGTAGTTAGTCATACCAAGGAACGATCTTAATTCCCTGATGTTTGAAGGTGTTTTAGCTTTCAGTACGGCTTCAACCTTCTTCCTCTGGGGATTTAATCCTTCAGAGGTTACCTCATGTCCGAGGAAATTGACATGGGTGCGACACCATTGCGCCTTTTGTAAAGACAGTTTAATTCCTGCCTCTCTTAACTGAGTGAGAACATGTCTAATCTCTATGATATGCTTATCAAAGGAAGTGCTTTTCAGCAAGACATCGTCGACATATGATAACGTTCCTCTCTCGAGTGCATCAGGCATAGCTTTATGCATGAACACAGTGAATTCATGACCAGAGTTTATGTAACCGAAAGGCATACGGGTCCAGGTATACTGCTGCTTTCCAAATGTGAAGGGCAATTTGTATTGGTCTTCATTATGGACTGGTACAGTCCAATATCCCTGCGCACAGTCAATGGCAGTGAATATTTTGGATTCCTGCATTTGTACCAAACATTGGTCTATGTATGGCACTGGCCAACCAGACATATAGACGCGTTTATTTAGCTGTCGTAAGTCAGCGCATAAACGCCATTGTCCATTAGGTTTCAGAATCCCCAAGATCGGATTATTATACGAACTGTGCACTGGACGTATAATGCCCCTTTCCTTTAGATTCTGAATGATGTCTTGTAGACCATCGTATGACGCTAATGGGAGTCTATATTGTTTGATAAATACAGGTGGTAAATTTGGATCAGTTTGTATTCTGGCTACGTGGAGGTTAGTTAACCCACAGTCGTAGGAATCTTTGGCAAAAATATCTTGGAATTCCAAAAGGATTTCCTTTAGCTGTTGCCGCTCAGCATTGTTGGAGCAACTGTCAGCTAAAGATATTTGCTCTTCTAGCCTTTCCTGAAATCCTGGAAATATTTCAGGCTGGCCTATCTCATAAGCTTCTTCAAGCCTAGAAGTTAGGTCAGTTTGGTGTTGACTTACCTTTTCTCTTTGGTCGTGATACTCTTGTGATTCCTGCTCATTGAGCGGATGATCGAAGGTGATTGACGCTTCGTCGATATTACACAAGCCGTCTTCGACGTTGAAGGGATATACAGATAGGATAGTGAATAATCCTTCTGGGGAGGAATGGAATATTTGCTCGACAATTTCGTCCTCAGTTAAGTATTCTTCAGGGATGAGGCCTATAATTTGGTTTTGAAAACCAAATGTATAGTACTCAGCATCCAATGCTAGACCTAATAATGTTCCTTTTGGTAAAGTAACACTATTGGGTGTAACATTGTTGACCATTACATAGGTGGGATTCTTACCAATACTTAACATTGGTGTATGTGTTACCACCATTCCTAATTGTTGTATCCTGTTGGATAAACAGATTAGGGCATCAGAGTTTTCTAATCTCTGACCCTCCTTGACCTGTAGGGGTAAAAGAAAGTTACTTGTTGTCAGGGTACCTGAAGTCTCTACCTCTGAGAGAGGTAGAGACTTAGAAGTTTATCCGTCCAGAAGGGCTGTTTCCTCCGTTCCTCGCGGTCCTTCCGGTCATTTACACGCCGGCCGCGAGGGATCCACTTCCTTTTGTAACACGACGCCCAGCAGTCGACGTCATGACGCCAACCCGGACCGACCTGTCACTCAATTGTCCGGAGACTAATCAGGACTCGTCGGAGGCGTGTCTACTCTCCTGAGCCAGGGTATTTAACAGTGCTTCTTCCATTTGCTCATTGCCCTGTCGTGGTTCTAGCCTGTCTAGTCACCCAGCGCTCTTGTATTCCAGTTATCCTTTTGGTTCCGACCCGGCTTGTTTGTTTTACTCTGCTTATCTCTGTTACCCTTTGACTCGGCTTGTTCCTCGCTTACCTTTCTTCTCGTTCCCTCGACCTCGGCTTGCCTTTGACCATTCTCTATATCTCCGTACGTTAGTCCGGCCATTCTAAGGTCCGGTATACGTACCTTTCTACTGTCTGTACTCTGCGTGTTGGATCCCTGTCCCGATCCTGACATTACGACAGGGCCAATGGATCCTGCAAGTACAAACAGTCAGCTTGGTCCTTCCGATCCTAGGTTTGAAGCCATGGAACACAGAATGGATCAGATGGCCCTAGCACTACAGGCGTTATTATCTCGTGCTAATAACCCACCAGAGGAGACGCGTACTACTTCTATTTCCCCTGTGAGTTCAGGCCTAGAGGTAGCCACTGTAGGTGCCTCTTCCCGCATTACCCCACCAGTACGTTATGGTGGTTCACCTGAGAAGTGTCGTGGTTTCTTAAACCAGATCAGTATCCACTTTGAATTACAACCTTGAATTACAACCTCGCTCCTATCCTACTCATTGAGAGAGCTCTGAGATGGGCCAACCCATTATGGGAGAATGATAACCCGTTAGTATATAATTATAATGCCTTTGTAGCTGCCTTTAGAAGAACTTTTGACCCTCCTGGTAGAAAGGTCAATGCAGCTAGATTACTTTTGCGCCTGAGACAAGAGAACCGAACACTTGTGGATTATGCACTAGAGTTCAGGTCTTTGGCGGCAGAAGTTAAGTGGAATGAGCAGGCTTATATAGATGTATTTTTGAACGGGCTATCAGATGTAATCCTTGACGAGGTTGCTACTAGAGAGCTTCCTGAAAATTTGGAGGATTTAATTTCGTTCATATCTCGTATTGATGAGCGTTTAAGAGAGAGACAGAACACTCGAGAGAGGAACTTTAGACCTTCCTTTAAATTAGCTCCCGCATTTCAAAGTCCTGATTCCACTACCTCACTGTTTCCTGAACCTATGCAGATAGGCAATACTCGCCTCTCAGAAGAGGAAAGACAGTACAGGAGAAGGGAGGGATTGTGTATGTATTGTGGAGTCAGAGGTCACTTACGCCTGAATTGTCCTAATCGCTCGGGAAACGCCCGCACCTAAGTTTCTCTAGAGGACAGGCCTTGGGTGTTTCTATTTTGTCCTCTACTCATAACTATAAAGATCACAGGCTTCTGCTACCAGTTTCTTTAACTTGGGAGAAGGGAGTACTAAAGACCATGGCTTTGATAGATTCCGGAGCTGCTGAGAATTTTATCGACCAGGCCTTTGCTACTAAACACACTATCCCATCCCAGTTAAGGGATACACCCTTGGCCGTTGAGGCCATAGATGGTAGACCTTTACTTGAGCCTGTTATCTTTCGTGAAACCATACCCGTTAACTTAACTGTTGGTATCTTACACGAGGAAAACTTATCGCTTATGCTTATTTCGTCCCCTTCTGTTCCCATAGTCCTGGGTTACCCATGGTTAAAGAGACATAACCCTATTATTGATTGGGAGTTAGGAGAGATACTCTCATGGGGCCAGGGTTGCCAGGAGAGGTGTTTACGGAGGGTTTCTCCATTGGGTATAATTAACACACCAGGTAGTTCTACCCAGTCTACAGATTTACAGATACCGCCTCGGTACCTGGATTTAAAAGCAGTATTCGACAAAAAGAATGCCGATACTCTACCTCCACACAGGACTTTTGACTGTAAAATTAATCTGCTACCTGGTACCATGCCTCCGAGGGGTAATGTATATCCTCTATCCACCAAAGAGAATTCAGTTCTAGAGGAATATATTCGGGAGAATCTAGACAAAGGATTCATTAGGAGATCTTCTTCTCCTGCCGGGGCTGGTTTTTTTTTGTTAAAAAGAAGGATGGTTCCCTAAGACCTTGCATTGATTACCGAGGTTTGAATAAAATAACCATCAGAAACGCCTATCCGATCCCCTTGATTACCGAGCTGTTTGATCGCCTAAAGGGCTCTAAAATTTTCACCAAGTTGGATCTCAGAGGGGAATATAACTTGGTGAGAATCCAGCAAGGACACGAGTGGATGACAGCGTTCAATACCCGTTATGGGCATTATGAATACACGGTCATGCCTTTTGGTCTTTGTAACGCACTGGCAGTATTTCAGGATTTGATTAATGAAGTTCTCAGGGAATTTCAACATGATTGTGTTATTGTGTACCTGGACGACATACTTATACACTCTAGAGAGATTGAGACCCACCACAGACAAGTCAGAAAGGTATTACACAAACTTCTTCAACATGGGTTATACTGCAAATTGGAGAAATGTAGTTTTGACCAGTCTCAGATAGACTTTCTTGGTTACGTGATTTCTGGGGAAGGCTTTAAGATGGATCCCGACAAACTCCAGTCTATTTTAGATTGGCCATTGCCTAAGGGACTCAAGGCTATTCAGAGGTTTATTGGTTTCTCCAATTATTATAGGCGCTTTATTAAGGGATACTCTTCTATTATTGCGCCTATTACCAATATGACCAGACAGGGGGCTGACACTAAGACTTGGTCTACTGAAGCTCTCGTTGCTTTCAAGACTCTCAAAGAACTTTTTGCCTCTGCTCCAATTTTAGTCCACCCTGATACGACACTGCCGTTCCTACTCGAGGTCGATGCCTCTGAGACAGGCGTAGGTGCTGTTCTGTCACAAAGGTTGGGGGTGGACAAACCACTACACCCTTGTGGTTTTTTTTCCAAGAAACTGTCTGGCCCTGAGAGCAGATATGACATCGGTGATAGGGAATTATTAGCGGTCATTATGGCTTTAAAGGAGTGGAGACATTTATTGGAGGGGACCTTACATCCTGTTACCATTTTAACGGATCACAAGAACTTGTCCTATATTGGGGAGGCTAAGCGACTGTCCGCCAGACAAGCTCATTGGTCCTTATTCCTGACCCACTTCAATTATGTACTTACTTATAGACCTGGTTCTAAGAACTCTAAAGCCGATGCTTTGTCTCGCCAATATGAACCTTCTACTATATCTGAACCTGTTCTTTCCTCTATAGTTCCGAAATGCAATATTATCGCTAACACGAATCTCAGGATTCACTCTCCGTTACTTGCCGAGATCTTAAAGCTGCAACATCTAGCCCCTAAACAGACTCCCGGGGGTCGACATTTCGTTCCTCCTGCTCTTCAACTGGAACTGTTACAATGTTTCCACAACAGCAAGGTGGCTGGACATCCTGGCATTCGCAAGACGTGCGCTTTGATCTCTAAAGACTTCTGGTGGCCTGCTTTACGTAGGGATATCAAAGATTTCATCGGTGTGTGTGAGGTTTGTACTAAGACCAAGCAACCTCATACGCTTCCATGTGGATTCCTGCATCCCTTAGAGGTTCCAGAAAAGCCCTGGTCCTGCTTGGCTATGGACTTTATTGTCGATTTACCTATATCTAAAAAACAGACTGTTATCCTCACCGTGGTTGACAGATTCACCAAGATGGCTCACTTCGTTCCCCTGCCTAAACTTCCATCTTCTCCCGAGTTGGCAGAGATATTCGCAAGGGAGATTTTTCGTTTACATGGGATACCCTCCCAAATTGTATCTGACAGAGGTTCCCAATTTGTTTCTCGTTTTTGGAGATCCTTCTGCTCTCAACTGGGTATCAAATTGAATTTCTCTTCCGCCTATCATCCTCAGTCTAACGGAGCTGCTGAACGCACCAACCAAAGGATTGAACAATATTTACGTTGTTTTGTTTCCGAACACCAGGACGATTGGGTCGGTTTGATTCCTTGGGCGGAGTTCGCGCACAACAATCTCGTTTGTGATTCTACTCATTCAAGCCCCTTCTTCATGAATTATGGTTTTCATCCATCCATTCTTCCCTCGGTTTCTCCTTCCCAAGGGGTACCGTCGGTTGATGTTCATGTTGCCAATTTGAGGAAGTTGTGGGATCAGACTCGACAAATTCTTCTGCACAATTCTATGCTGGTTAAGAAACACGCTGATAAACGTAGAAGGTCGGCTCCGGTTTTTGTTCCAGGCGATAGAGTATGGTTAAGCACTAGAAACATTCGTTTAAAAGTGCCTTCCATGAAGTTCGCTCCTCGTTATATTGGACCTTACAGGGTTCTGACTAGAATTAACCCAGTTGCGTATCGTCTAGCCCTCCCATCTGCCTTACGCATCCCTAACTCCTTTCATGTTTCATTGCTGAAACCGCTAGTCTGCAACAGATTTTCCTCCACGGTATCCTCTCCTCGCTCTGTTCAGGTGGAGGGTCAGGAGGAGTATGAGGTCAACTCTATCATCGATTCTCGAATATCCCGGGGGAGAGTACAATATCTGGTCGACTGGAAAGGATATGGTCCTGAGGAGAGGAGTTGGGTACCTCAAGAGGATGTTCATGCTCCTCGCCTCCGCAGGGCGTTTCACTCCCGCTTTCCATCTCGTCCCGCTTCCTTCCGCCCGGTGGGCGTATCTGAGAGGGGGGGTACTGTCAGGGTACCTGTGGTCTCTACCTCTGAGAGAGGTAGAGACTTAGAAGTTTATCCGTCCAGAAGGGCTGTTTCCTCCGTTCCTCGCGGTCCTTCCGGTCATTTACACGCCGGCCGCGAGGGATCCACTTCCTTTTGTAACACGACGCCCAGCAGTCGACGTCATGACGCCAACCCGGACCGACCTGTCACTCAATTGTCCGGAGACTAATCAGGACTCGTCGGAGGCGTGTCTACTCTCCTGAGCCAGGGTATTTAACAGTGCTTCTTCCATTTGCTCATTGCCCTGTCGTGGTTCTAGCCTGTCTAGTCACCCAGCGCTCTTGTATTCCAGTTGTCCTTTTGGTTCCGACCCGGCTTGTTTGTTTTACTCTGCTTATCTCTGTTACCCTTTGACTCGGCTTGTTCCTCGCTTACCTGTCTTCTCGTTCCCTCGACCTCGGCTTGCCTTTGACCATTCTCTATATCTCCGTACGTTAGTCCGGCCATTCTAAGGTCCGGTATACGTACCTTTCTACTGTCTGTACTCTGCGTGTTGGATCCCTGTCCCGATCCTGACACTTGTCCCTTGTGGAATGGTTATGTCATCAGGTACTTGAATACTTACCGCATATGGGAGTATTTGTCCTGATTTCAGGGCATTTTCCTCGTGAAGGTATCCACAAGGATTGCCTTTTAATCTTGTCCACAAGTTGGAATTAATCAGGTCAAGGTGTATGGCAAAACGATGTATGACATCATTGCCAATGTAAACCTGATAGCGAGGTTCGTCTATCACTAGGAATAAATGTTTAACTGTCTTATTACCGATGGAAATAGATAGTAAACATTTTGCTATCACATTGTGACTCTCTGATTCGCCATCCAGGTTCTGGATCCACCTGTCATGTGGGGAAGCGTACCTGATCATTTTAGGATTAGCGATCTGCTTTAACAGACTTCTGCTAATATAGCTGTTCTCACTCTGTAAGACCAGCTTTGCATTCCTATTTCTTCCTAATTCATTTATCTGAATAGGAAAGAATAAGTTGTTATTAACCCTTTCAATTCTGGCAAGGAATTGAGCATGACCTGCCAGATCTACAGATTCAACATAGTCCCTGTGGAGAGAAATGGTTAAAACATCACCTTCCAGAGAGACATTCTGGATCCTCTCTGGAGCAATTCTTACGGAATGCTCATCTACAGGTGCGATTGCATCATTCACCTGCAGGATAGTCACGTCAGGTGACTGACTATTCCTAAAATGTACCTCTATCGAGTCAGGTCTTTCTTCTATCACATGGCAGTTACGATCAGATTGTACATGTGATTTTTCATAGGTTATAGGAAACTTAGCTTGCGACCATACAATTCTATTTACACAGTCAATAATTGTGTTAAGTCTTCTGAGTATGTCTATACCCAGAATCAGTCGGTTATAGGGGAGATCTACCACTATCACCGGGTGTCTAAAGGTTTTGTTACCTATTTTAAACTTTAACCAGGTATTGCCAATAACATGAAGTGCATTTCCTCCAACACTCAACAGAGCATTGGGGAAATTTCTTAGCTTCGGCTTATCCGTTGCTAAGTCCATTACCTGCTGGAAGTAGGTATTGGATAAGATCGTGGCTTGTGAACCAGTATCTATTAACCCTTTAAAAGGCTGGGGTAGCGAATCCTGTATTTCTACAGACATGTAGTACCTTCCTTCATGTTCTTCTAATTCACATAAGAATTTAGAATGTGTCAACATATTACTTGTTTTCCATACATTACCGGTCACAGCAGTAGTTTCTACCTGTACTGAGGAATGCTCAGTCTTACCCACAGGCCCATCCTTTTTAGGAATATCTTGAACTGTCAAGCGGGAACTAGTGGTCGGCATCTCATCAGTTAACCCTTTCAGGGCTGGATCCTGGAAACTAGTGGTTGCTGGGGCTATTTTAGCCTTTGGCTGAAATGAAAAAACAGAGGAACACGTTGCGCCTCCTTCACCCGGAAGTGAAGTGACGGAATTGGCAATAGGTTTCCTAACACAACTATTGTTTATTTGACTGTTAGTACCTGGAAAGGAAACAGGGTTAGGCATTACATCTACTGACAACCTATCCTGTTTAGTCACTGTAGCTAAATTTGCTGCGGCACTTGTTGTTGCTGTTGCAATTGAACAGGTGTCTCTGCAATTTGAGCTGTCCCTAAAAAAGGATTGATAGCAAAGGCTTTGTTAATCTTTGTTATTTGCTCCATTAATTTGCCCATCTGGTCTGTCAATTGACCAACCTGACGACGCAAATTATTTCCCCCATTGCCGTTTTGTCTTTGCCCATTAGAATTTGGCTGGGATGGCTGAGACTGTTGGGAGTTATTGGAAGCAGATTGGTTGTTTCTGTTTCCATATCTCCTATTTCCCTGAGGATTCCTTCTCCATTGGGAATTGCCTTGGTTTTTATTAACCCAGGGGCGTTTATTCCCATTGGTATTGGATTTTTCAGAGTTATTGTCAGAGGAGTTTGCAGAATTGCTTCTGGCGTTTTCCTGTTTCTGAGGCTTTGGTGTTTTCAAAACCTCAGAATAGGTCCTCTTTTTCTGTTGGGTTTCTAAACCTAACTGTATTTTAGTCTCTGACACCATTTTATCACCAGGTTTCTTAACCTTTGGCTGATTTTCGTCATGTGCATGGTGTATAGTATACAATTTCATGCACTGACTGACTAGCCATTCTAATGGTAACTTGCAATCATAATCTCTTGCAAGATTCATTTGTATACTTACCGGCATGGCATGAAAATACAGATCTTTGAAGTCTGTGCTTTCATACCTGGGTTTTCTTTGGGCCACGGAGTATGCATTCTTAAGAATTACTAAAAATTCTCTGGGGCTTTGATCTGGACGGCACTTTAAGTTATAAAGCGCCTTCTTTGCAGAAGCAACGGTTTTATACTTACCATATTCCATGATTATTTCATATTTCATCTTGGACCAGGACATTAACTGCATAGCTTGAAGACTTTCAAGATGAACACGGCACATTGAATCAAAGGTCCATGTAATGAACCATTTCTTTTGAATGTCATCATACATGCCCAATGAATTCATGGCTCTATCATAATTTTCCAGATGTTCAGATATGTTTCCTGAACCTCTAGAATATTGTGGGACAGTCTCTCTAAGGAACTTAACAACCTTTGGCGATTCATAAACAGGCGTCGTTGATTTGCGACTTCTGTTTCTGTGTAAGCGTCTATGCGATCTGGCTGCTGGAGAGGAATTAGACCCGTACAACAGTGCAGATGGCATATCAGTTACATGGCCTTCAGAGTGGACAGTGCAATCACTTTCACTCCCATCACTCTGAGCTTCTTGTTCACTGTCACAATTCTGATCAGCATCAGAATCCTGCCAGTGTACAGAACCATGTCTGTTTTCATTCCTAGCACCTTGAACTGGACTCTCCCTCTCAAGTTTGGCCAAGACAGCTTTTTCAAACTGTTCTGCCCAAGATTGCCAAGCTTGTTTGGCAATGCCAGGAGATGGAGAATTCTGTTTCACAGGTGATATTCCTGAATTACTCACCTCATTCCTTACAGACTGTTTTATGAAAACCTGGTCTGGTGTGGGAAAATCATGACAAGGAGGGGATTTACAGATAGTCTTTTCTTGCATTTTTGTGCAACTTTTTGGCACAGAATGATGACTACTAACCCCACTGCCTGATTTCAGACTCTCCTCTTCATATTTATCCAATTGCATTTTGAGCTGATTTATTTCCTGTGCATATTTATCCATCAAAGCTGTCATTTCTTTTTCATGATCAGCCTGACGAGTTTTATGCTCAGCAAGTAAATCTTGGTATTTCCCATCTTGAATGCCAAATTGTTCACTGTACGTGTCCAGTTTGGTATTCAATACCTTGTTTTCATCTAACGCCTTAAGAAGTGCTGTCATAAAGAAAGGCCAGGAGTGTATTATGTACCCCATCTTTTTCTCTATATTCTTTTGTTCAGCAATTACTTTAAGGTTTCTTAGTACGTGTTCATCAGTTATCATCGTGCATTTAGCATCCCATTCAATGCTTTTTAACCAAACATCATAGCTTAAATCATTTTTCATATGTTTATGAATATTGATTAGAGCATTTTTTCTTAGGTCTTCAATTATTTCACAATTATCTGTTACAGATGTATCGCTGCCGCTGGCCATATTTTATACAGTGATTTAATCTCAATACAAAACTCTTTTCTATATTAAGATTAATTGCATGAATTACACAAATATTATTATTGTATATGGAATATAATTTCAACTTAAACGATCTCAGCAGCGGTGCCTCCAATTTGTGGGGATATTTATGGGATAATAATTGTAAACAGATGAGAAATTGCCCACGATTTCAATTCTCAGATCCCTAAGAACGTTTATCGTTATAAGTGAAAATGTAAAACCATATACCGATAATTAAAATCACAAATTGTTATAAAAATAGATATTTATTTCTTAACAATTTAAATAATAATGATGAGTAACATGCATGATAATAATCAATGGAATTCGAGTATAACATGAATATGTAATACAATATGGCAATAATCAATGAATATTCAGTATAAAACAATATATGCAATACAATAGGCCATTTACTTCCTGGTTAATACAGCATAGACTCCATTAGCTGTCAAGACTGATTTACGACTCTTTCTTTACAGCGAAGGAAACAAGAAGGAAACAAAGTTTTACGGAGACAGAGCATTCCTTAGAGCTGCAGTAAAACTTTCTGGCAGAAGTAACCCTTTCAATGCTGTTAGACCTCCTAAGTAGTTAAGATCTACTCCTATGTAATTCTAATAAATAACATTTAACCAGTCATCAACCATTTCCTTGATTTTATCCAATGAGAGAAATCTACTATGTTATATTAGCTGATATTTTATTAATTTGTCTAAACAGATATTTTATCTTATTTTAGAGCCAATCAATACAGCTGGATAAATGGTCATGATATGCTAACGTGATATTAATCACACAAATACATTAATGGCTATATTAATCCCAGCTGCAGATAGGATGCTATAACCATATATATATTCTTTAATAATTAAGATTTCTAAATATGAAATCAAACATGATTTATCCAGTCATATATCATGCTATTAATTTTAATTAATTTAAATTAATTAATTAAATGCCTGTATATTTACCAGTTAAGTAGATATTTTCTCATCAGACGTTCTCAGGTAGCTAAGTGTCATGGGTCTCTTTATCTGCATGGAGTGTCTTGATTTTCTGAGTGTCCGATTCTGCCTGGATCTCTCTGAATCTCCCTGAATCTCCCGAGAGTGTTGTAATGTCTCTCTTCAATCTTTGAATTTCCTTTTTTTTTTTTTTTGACTCTTCCCTTGTCTTAACTTTTTAAAGGGGAAATTCCTCTAAGTGATAGCCAATCACAAATGTGGGGTGTGGTTGCCTTCTAGGTAATCATTTTAATATTTGGACTCTAGATGGCAGTATTGTTCCACTAGACATACCTATCCAGGAAAGAGTTAACTTTTCCTGGTGGCTATTTTTTACGTCATTTACGTTATCTCTATGTTTGTCAATAACTTATTTTATCTGTCAGATCAAGAGGATTTCTTCGGACTTATCCAGACTATGCGTCTGCAAATTCTGCTATAATTCCTAAAATTGATAGTTTGTGAACTAAGTTTCACCTTAAACTATAATGGGACGTTGTACAATATCGAAAGTAAAATTTAATTATTTAATCCTCTGTCACCCAGGTCTGGGTTTAGAATTTATTCTTATTCCATTCGCAATTAGACAGTCTGTCCACCCCCATTCTCAATGTCTTATCTATTTGGTTTGTTTATATACACATTCCATTCAGCTTGGCAAGTTTTAGGTTCAAGCTAAGGTTAGTGTAACAGAAAGGATAGAAATGTTGTGTCTCTTTGTTAACGTGAAGATACAAAATGGAGTCTGGTCTGTTTAGCAATGACTTCAGAACATACACTTTGTATTTCTATCATAGCACAAAATGTCTGCCGATATAAATACCCTGACAACTCAGACACACCAACAATATGGAGCTACTAGATAAGAGGGACAGAGGGATTTGTGCTTAAAGGACCACTATAGTGCCCTGACGGTGCCCCCACCCTCATAGACCCCCTACCGCCGGGCTCTGGAGAGAGGAAAGGGGTTAAAACGCTCTCCTCCTCCGATCCTCCTCCTCTCCTCCCATTTGGCCGAATGCGCACGCGCGGCAAGAGCTGCCCGCGCATTCAGCCGGTCTCATTGGAAAGCATTATCAATGCTTTCCTATGGACGCTTGCGTGCTCTCACTGTGATTTTCACAGTGAGAATCACACAAGCGCCTCTAGCGGTTGTCAGTGAGACAGCCACTAGAGGATTTGAGGGCTGGATTAACCCATTTATAAAGATAGCAGTTTCTCTGAAACTGCTATGTTTATAAAAAAAATGGGTTAACCCTAGCTGGACCTGGCACCCAGACCACTTCATTAAGCTGAAGTGGTATGGGTGCCTATAATGGGCCTTTAAAATAAGGACTGTCCCTCCTATATAAGGACAATTGGGAGGTATGTGTATGTAATCACAATAAAGTCTTACCTTGAGGGGATAACCATTTAAACCTCAGATGCTCAGTCCGAATCTTCTGCATTGAAGCTGGGGGTGGAGAAGGAGGCAGAGGAACCAAGCAGATGAGTTCCGTCTGGACCACTTTGGATTTAAACCATTTGTAAATTGTTTATCCCTTTAAAACAAAACAGCACCCAGGACCTCAAGGCAACTTTATTGAGATTAAGTTGTTGTAGTGCCTGGAGTGTTCCTTAAGTAAAACAAATATTAACCATTTTCCCACTGACTGTTAATGTGATACTCCCTTTCATATTAACCACAAATGGAATATAATCAGGAATATCTTAATCTGCCCTAAAAGCATATCTTCTCTTTTTCTTTTCCTCTATCAATATAAAAAAAAAAAAACAAGCAAAATTAAAGGCATACAGTAGCAGTCAGCAGCAAAAAGTTTAAAAAGTATTGAATAAAAAGGTGAAAGAATAACCAATGTTCCCCAATAATGAAGAAGGAGCCAGCTCCTAAGCATGCACAGGTTCTTCTACAATGGAAATTTGATGGTTCAGCAAATTAATACTAAGTGTGACAGTGTCAGGATCGGGACAGGGATCCAACACGCAGAGTACAAACAGTAGCCAGATACGTATACCGGACCTTAGAATGGCCGGACTAACGTAAGTAGTACAGTATAGAATGGTCAAAGACAAGCCGAGGTCGAGGGTAACAGAAGACAGGTAAGCGAGAGACAAGCCGAATCAAGGGTAACAGAGATAAGCAGAGTAAGGTAAACAAGCCGGGTCAAAACCAAAAGGGATAATAGAATACACAAGCACTGAGTGACTAGAACAAGCTAGAACCACGACAGGGCAATGAGCTAATGAAAGAAGCTCTGTTAAATACCCTGTTCAGAGCAGTAACCACGCCTCCAAGGCGTCCTGATTGGTCCTGCAGCCATTGAGTGACAGGTTGTTACGGGGGAGTGTCCTGATGACTACTTCCTGCCTAGATGCTGTAAAAGGCAGTCACTCCCTCGCGGCCGGCCTAGCATGACCGGATAGACCGCGGGGAAGGGAGCCATCAGACCGTCTGGATGGAGGAACAGCTAAGTCTCTACCTCTTTCGGAGGTAGAGACCACAGGTACCCTGACAGTACCCCCCCTCTCAGATACGCCCACCGGGCGGAATGAACCGGGACGAGATGGGAAGCGAGAGTGATACGCCCTGCGGAGACGGGGAGCATGAACATCCTCCTGAGGTACCCAACTCCTCTCCTCAGGACCATATCCCTTCCAATCAACCAGATATTGTACTCTCCCCTGGGAGATTCGAGAATCAATAATAGAGTTAACCTCATACTCCTCCTGACCCTCCACCTGAACGGGGCGAGGAGGGGCTATTGTGGAGGAAAATCTGTTACATATGAGTGGTTTCAGCAATGAAACGTGAAACGAGTTTGGGATGCGTAAGGTATTAGGAAGAGCTAAACGCTACGCAACTGGATTGATACGGGTCAGCACCCTGTAGGGTCCAATATAACGAGGAGCGAACTTCATGGAGGGCACTTTTAAACGGATGTTCCTCGTGCTCAGCCATACCCTATCACCTGGAACAAAGACCGGAGCCGCCCTTCTACGTTTATCAGCGTGTTTCTTGACCAACATAGAGTTGTGCACAAGGATTTGTCGAGTTTGATCCCACAACTTCCTCAAATTGGCAACATGAACATCAACCGACGGCACCCCCTGGGAAGGGGAATCCGAAGGAAGAATAGACGGATGAAAACCATAATTCATGAAGAAGGGGCTTGAATGAGTAGAATCGCAAACGAGATTGTTGTGTGCAAACTCCGCCCAAGGAATCAAACCGACCCAATCATCCTGGTGTTCAGAAACAAAGCATCGTAAATATTGTTCGATTTTCTGGTTGGTACGTTCAGCAGCTCCGTTAGACTGAGGATGATAGGCAGAAGAAAAGTTTAATTTAATACCAAGTTGAGAGCAGAAGGACCTCCAAAAGCGGGAAACAAATTGGGAGCCTCTGTCCGATACAATTTGAGAGGGTATCCCATGTAGGCGAAAAATCTCCTTAGCGAATATCTCTGCCAATTCAGGAGAAGAGGGGAGTTTAGGCAGGGGAATGAAGTGTGCCATCTTAGTAAACCTGTCAACCACGGTGAGGATAACAGTCTGTCTTTTAGAGATAGGTAGATCGACAATAAAGTCCATGGCCAAACAGGACCATGGTTTTTCTGGAACCTCCAAGGGGTGCAGGAATCCACATGGAAGCGTATGGGGTTGTTTGGTTTTAGTACAAACTTCACATGCAGCGATGAACTCTTCAATATCCCTCCGCAAAGCAGGCCACCAGAAGTCCTTAGAGATCAACGCGTAAGTTTTGCGAATACCAGGATGTCCCGCCATCTTGCTATTATGTAAACACTGTAAAAGTTCCAGTTGAAGAGCAGGAGGAACGAAATGACAGCCCGCTGGAGTCTGTTTAGGTGCTAGATGTTGCAACTTAATGATCTCGGCCAGTAATGGAGAATGAATCCTGAGATTCGTATTAGCAATGATATTGCATTTCGGAACTATAGAAGAAAGAACTGGTTCAGGTACAGTAGAAGGTTCATATTGGCGAGATAATGCATCGGCTTTAGAGTTTTTAGAACCAGGTCTGTAAGTCAGTACATAATTGAAGTGAGTCAGGAATAAGGACCAACGAGCTTGTCTAGAGGATAAGCGCTTAGCCTCCCCAATATAGGACAAGTTTTTGTGGTCCGTCAAAATCGTAATAGGGTGTAGGGTCCCCTCCAACAAATGTCTCCACTCCTTTAAGGCTTTAATGACTGTTAACAGTTCCCTCTCCCCGATGTCATATCTGCTCTCAGGCCCAGAAAATTTCTTAGAGAAAAAACCACAAGGGTGTAACGGTTTATCCACCCCTAACCTTTGAGACAGAACAGCCCCAACTGCTGTCTCAGAGGCATCGACCTCGAGCAAGAAAGGCAGAGTCGTATCAGGATGGACTAGAATGGGAGCCGAGGCAAAAAGTTCCTTGAGAGTCTTGAAAGCACCAAGAGCTTCCTTAGACCAGAACTTAGTATCAGCCCCTTGTTTGGTCATATTGGTAATAGGCGCAATGATAGAGGAGTATCCTTTAATGAAGCGCCTATAGTAGTTGGAAAAACCAATAAACCTTTGGATAGCCTTGAGTCCTTTGGGCAAGGGCCAGTCTAAAATAGATTGGAGTTTTACAGGATCCATTTTAAAACCCTCCCCAGAAATCACGTATCCAAGAAAGTCTACCTGAGACTGATCAAAACTGCACTTTTCCAATTTGCAATATAGACCATGTTGCAGCAGCTTGTGTAATACCTTTCTGACCTGTCTATGGTGAGTCTCAATCTCCTTAGAGTGTATTAGTATGTCGTCCAGGTAAACAATAACACAATCATGCTGAAACTCCCTAAGTACCTCATTAATCAAATCTTGAAATACTGCAGGAGCATTGCATAGTCCAAATGGCATAACAGTGTATTCGTAATGGCCATACCGGGTATTGAATGCCGTCATCCACTCGTGACCTTGCTGGATTCTCACCAAATTGTAAGCCCCTCTGAGATCTAACTTGGTGAAGATTTTGGAGCCCTTAAGACGATCAAATAACTCGGTAATCAGTGGGATAGGATAGGCATTTCTGACAGTTATTTTATTCAAGCCTCGGTAATCGATACAAGGTCTCAGCGTGCCATCCTTCTTCTTAATGAAAAAGAACCCAGCCCCGGCCGGAGAAGAAGACCTCCTGATGAATCCCTTTTCTAAATTCTCCCGAAAATACTCCTCTAGAACCGAGTTTTCCTGAACAGACAAAGGATATACATGGCCCCTCGGAGGCATAGTGCCGGGTAGCAGCTTAATCTTACAGTCAAATGACCTGTGTGGAGGCAAAGAATCGGCATTCTTCTTGTCAAACACTGCCCTTAAGTCTAGGTAAAGGTCTGGTATTTGTCTTTCTGTGGACTGAGTAGGATTCTCCGGTATGTTAATATTAGCTAATGGAGAAACCTTGCACAAACACCGATCCTGGCAGCCCTGGCCCCACGAGAGTATCTCTCCTAACTCCCAATCGATAATAGGGTTATGTTTTTTCAACCATGGGTACCCCAGAACTATGGGAACGGAAGGAGACGAAATGAGCAGAAGAGATAAATTCTCCACGTGTAGGATACCAACATTTAAATCAATGGGTACGGTCTCACGAAAGATAACAGGGTCTAGTAGTGGTCTACCATCTATGGCCTCAACGGCCAAAGGTGTCTCCCTTAGCTGGGATGGAAAATTGTTCTTACTAGCAAAGGCTTGGTCGATAAAATTCTCAGCAGCACCGGAATCTATCAATGCCATAGCCCTTACTACTTCCTTCCCCCAAGTTAAGGAAACTGGTAGCAGAAGCCTGTGATCCTTATAATTAGGAGAAGAGGACAAAATAGAAACACCCAAGGCCTGTCCTCTAGAGGGACTTAGGTGCGAGCGTTTCCCGGGCGGTTAGAACAGTTCGAGAGTAAATGACCCTTGGCTCCACAATACATACACAAACCCTCTCTTCTCCTGTGCTGTCTTTCCTCCTCAGACAGGCGGGTATACCCTATCTGCATAGGTTCAGTAAGCAAAGATATCGTGGAGTCAGGACTTGGAAAAGCAGGAGCTAACCTAAAAGAAGGTCTCTGGTTCCTCACTCGAGTGTTCTGTCTCTCTCTTAGACGTTCATCTATACGAGAGATGAACGAAATTAAATCCTCTAAATTCACAGGGAGTTCTCTGGTAGCAACCTCATCAAGGATTACATCAGATAGGCCATTCAAAAATACATCCATATACGCCTGCTCATTCCACTTGATTTCTGCCGCCAGAGACCTGAACTCTAGTGCATAATCCACCAGTGTTCGGTTCTCCTGTCTCAGGCGCAACAGTAATCTGGCTGCATTAACCTTTCTACCTGGAGGGTCAAATGTTCTTCTAAAAGCAGCTACAAATGCGTTATAGTTATAAACTAATGGGTTATCGTTCTCCCATAGTGGGTTGGCCCATCTCAGAGCTTTCTCAATGAGTAGGGTGATAATAAATCCTACTTTTGCCCTATCTGTAGGATAAGAGCGAGGTTGCAATTCAAAGTGGATACTAATTTGGTTTAAAAAACCACGACACTTCTCAGGAGCCCCACCATAGCGTACTGGGGGGGTAATGCGAGAAGAAGCACCCACTGTGGTTACCTCTAGACCTGAACAGACAGGAGAAACAGGGGTATTACGTATCTCCTCTGGTGGGTTATTGGCACAAGCTAATAGAGCCTGTAGCGCAAGCGCCATCTGATCCATTCTGTGATCCATGGCTTCAAACCTAGGATCAGGAGCAGCCAGCTGACTGTTTGTACTTGCAGGATCCATTGGTCCTGTCGTAATGTCAGGATCGGGACAGGGATCCAACACGCAGAGTACAAACAGTAGCCAGATACGTATACCGGACCTTAGAATGGCCGGACTAACGTAAGTAGTACAGTATAGAATGGTCAAAGACAAGCCGAGGTCGAGGGTAACAGAAGACAGGTAAGCGAGAGACAAGCCGAATCAAGGGTAACAGAGATAAGCAGAGTAAGGTAAACAAGCCGGGTCAAAACCAAAAGGGATAATAGAATACACAAGCACTGAGTGACTAGAACAAGCTAGAACCACGACAGGGCAATGAGCTAATGAAAGAAGCTCTGTTAAATACCCTGTTCAGAGCAGTAACCATGCCTCCAAGGCGTCCTGATTGGTCCTGCAGCCATTGACTGACAGGTTGTTCCGGGGGAGTGTCCTGATGACTACTTCCTGCCTAGATGCTGTAAAAGGCAGTCACTCCCTCGCGGCCGGCCTAGCATGACCGGATAGACCGCGGGGAAGGGAGCCATCAGACCGTCTGGATGGAGGAACAGCTAATTCTCTACCTCTTTCGGAGGTAGAGACCACAGGTACCCTGACAGACAGGTTTTAATTTAGCAAATGCTTTTTCCCGTTTGTCTCAATTAGCAGTGAAACAGATTAAGCAAATTCCACAAATTCTGTATTTTTATTATTAGAATTATCATTTATTTTCATTGTTTTATATCTATTCTATCTTTAGAAAGGTAGCCCTGCAAACATTTTACCCTTACCGTCAAACTTCTTTCCCCCTGGAGAGAGAGTCCCATTCAGCCTAAAAAATAACTGCACAAAATCCTGAGGCAACCAGATTGAGAATAAAATATAGCAAACTCCCCTGAATTTTCACTTAAAATGCTATTTATCAAAGATTTCAAAATGTAACAGGACAAGTATAGTTATAACTTTTAGGTACAGAGGGTGATAAATAATATTTTAAATAAACATTCAGACTGTCTGGGGAAAGGTTACATTTTATGTATTGACATATCTCTTCTTTTCAACCAGCTTATGCATAGCTCTGTTTGTTTGTGTAGTAGAATTATTTTTCGACCATTAAACATTCAGTCATTTATCATAGTATTCCCTATGTTCAAACAGCTACTTTCTATAAATAGATTGACAGGCTTGTTCAAGCCATTGTTACCCAAGCTAGGATAAGAAAACACAATATTTGTGTGTGCCTACACTGACTGTTGACAAGTACAAAAGATACGTATGCTGTGGTGTATTTTACCACAGCGCCCACAATTCTAAAACTGCAGCAGACAAATACTAGTTGCCATGACACATAGGAATTATTTGACCTGGTATCTGGTACACTAGGCTGTTTTGTCCAACATAGTGCTACAGTTGCTCTTATTATCTTCCACCACCCAGAATAAAATTGGATTTTATATAACTATACAACTGTGGTGGTACATTGCTTATTCCACGTTAAACAGGGTTAGCTTGTTTCCAGACGAGTAAAGAATTCTAAAATAAGAGGATCAATAGAAAAAGACAAATAATGGTTCAAAGCAAAACCATTATCTTTCAATGGAACTCTAAGAACCTTCCAAGGTAACTAGATCTTTCCATCTTGCAGTATATGATGATCACAGAATGCCTACCGATCAACACTTAAACACATAACTGAGCTAATAATATATAATAATAATTACATGGTTTATTAAGTTTGCTATAGAATATATACATATATATAAATTGAGAACTTTTCTGTATATATAAGAGAAAATATTGCTTGGTATCTAACTGCATGAGGTTACCTATAAATGATCAATGCAAATTCTAGCAGCATTTTACTCTTGAATTAATGGAAAGCTTGTACAAGTGAGGGAACACTATTGGAATGTTCCACTCTTATTCACTTCTTTAGGTAACTTACATAATGTGTAGATAAATAATTATTGAAATATATTAGAAATCAGTGAATATGAGAATGTGATTGTAACAAAACGTGTAACAAAAACACCCCAGTTAACCAGTATAATGGCTGCTCATATATATATATATGTGTGTGAACTCAGACTATTTGTTATTTTGCCTTCAATAATCGTTTATTTGGGCTCATGGACTTGTAAAAGACTGTTTCTGGCCCTTTAAGTACCTTGGGAAAAGACCTGCAGTTTTGAATTGGCACTTCGGATGCAGCCGAAGTGCCGAAGTAGTCGAAGTGGCCTCCATTTGAAAATCGAACATGTGGCGGCTGCCATTTTGATTCATTTGAACGCGGTCAGCGGTGTGTGCGGGCAAATCTATGGAACTATTTTCGGCTACCCAGTTGCGCGAACACCGCTGACCTGTACCTTCTACTCCCCTTCGACACTGCAGCTGGAGACTAAGTCCCGTTCGAAGATTCGAACGCACGTTCGAATGGGACTTAGTAATTTTTTCAGGGTAAAATAGACCGACCGCACAGCCCAAATCTATGAAACTGTTTTGGGCAGGAAAATGTGCTTGCGGACGGTCCAAAGGGACTTTTTACTATCTTTGGAACCCCTGAATGGATTTTTACGAATTTTGGATATGTTTGTCCCCAAGTTATACCGGTCATAAAAATATAAGTTTTATGCATGTACAATATAAAATCAAGAAGTTATGAAAATATATAAAAAAATTAACTTTTCAGCTTGGAGATAATTGAGTAGATACAGTGATTTAACTCCATTATCTCCTAACCAGAGGGAAGGAATTTACTGTAACTGCTGGGTGTAACCTTGTACGTGATTGGTTGCTGTAACTGTATTGTCGGTGCCCCACAATGTCCAGTGGGTGGTGTCTAACCTGTAAAATCCTGCATAAAAGCAGCAATAAACGCTCAGTGGAGTCAGTCCTTCTTCACCCTTCAAAACGTAGCTGTGTTTCGTTGTTGAAAGGGAATTTGCAGCTTAATCACTAGCTCTTTTCAGAGCTCTGCCTCTCTATTGCTCCAGGGATCCAGCGGATGGGACTTCACATCTCCCCTACAGCCCAGCATCTTGCCCGGAGGAAGGACGTCTCCAACGGCAGATACCCCTCACTACCCTGGGTAGCCGTTACAGTGATGTTATAATTTATATAAGTATGTAAAGGATTCTGTCAAGATTAAGATGGTATTTCTTTTTTTAATTTTCACACTTTAAGTAGTTCACATGCTTTACAAAGAGTTAAAGGTAGCACTACAACAGAATCAAAACCAGAATAGACAATGGTATAGCTAGTATAAGATATATCGGAGATTCATAAATGCAATTCATGTAAAGAGATGGTGCAATTAGAGAGCCTATGAGAAAACTTGATTTTGTTATCCAATGGGTGAGCAGACAACTATTAATAGGCCTGAAATAAGTATTGGAATGAAACAACTGAAATTGTGGGGCAACAAATAAGCAGTGGCCTACAGGAGCATGATAAAAGTCCAAGGTGTATGAATAAGGGGTCATATCCTTTTCTGTATTCCACTGGAAATGCCTGACAGTTCTTGAATTCCAAGGAGAGATCTGGGCAGAAAAGCAAGACACAGACTTAATGGAACCAAGTTACAGGACTATGCTTCAACTTCATAACCGAGTCTATTTCAAGTCGGGTCCGCCGAAGGGATTGGCAGGACAGCCGGCCATGAATGCATCACTCAGGACGGCTGACTGAGCTCAGGACATGCAGGGAGCATTTTAGTGTTCTCCAATGACCTATCGCGAGGATGTCTAATGATGCACTTGTGTTATGCTTGTTGGCGACAGTTCCCTAGTGTCCCCAAAAGCTGGACACCAGGGAACAAGTCAGGACGGGACTAGTAACATGCCTGAAATCAGAATGTTGGGAGGCCTGTTCATGTGCAGTCCGCACTTGTTCAAAGGCATTGTGACAAACTCCCCTTCCCACGTGAGTTTGCCAAGAGCTCCTGGAGGAGCCTGCTTGCCAGCCTTGCGCCCCCAGACTATTGGCCCTGCATGGAAACCTGTAAAAGACTGTTTAACTGGCTTGGTTCATGCCCTTTCTTTATTCTGTTCAGGAACCGAACAGGCGCACAAACCATGGACCACCTGGGAGCTTGTTGACAACTAATTGACAGTTTTTAACAAGTTCCACCGCAGGGTTCTAATTATTTGTCTGGGTGGCCGCTGTTCGCATGAACGACCACGAGGTGGCGGCCATCTTGTTCGCATGAACGCAGGCAGCAGTGTTTGGTCGTTGAGTTCATGGAACTGAATTTGGACACAGAAACTCCCGAACACCGCTGGACTTCCAGCTTTGCCTGCATTTGGTTCTACACAACTTAGAAGGGCACTGTTCAGTGGAAACGTTCCCACGAACAAGGTGAACAAGCTCCAGGGTAAGACTATTGACTATATTCTGTAGTTTGTTCGTTTTTAAACTACCAAACTAGACCGACCGCTAGCCATGATTTCATGGAACTGTTTTGGGCATAGGGCCATGTGCACGGTCGGTCAAATAATTGACTTCCATGTAAATCCTGAACCCCTGCACCGATTTGGGTGATTTTTGGATATGTTGGTCACCCAGAACGAGGCTATCAATGGATGTAATGTGGGGGTTTAATGTAGTTTAAAGGTACTTTTAGGGTGTCTGTGAAATGTGTGTTTTTTGTACCTGGAGATAATTGAGTTTTGTACAGTTGCTGACTCAATTATCTCCCAGGCATAGGGGAGGGATTATCCTGTTTTGTGTGGGTTTATCATGGGCGTGCTTGTCTGTGCTCAGAAATTAAAAAAGCAGGTCATCTGTACAGATTAAAACATTCCAGTTTGTACTCCCATAACTATGTGTCGTCTGGTTACTGGAAGGGGAAAGGGCTAATCACTGTTCCAGTGAGGAGGATTCAACAGGGGAAAGTCCTTGTAAGGACTAGAGCTCCCAGGACTGAGTGTCGTCCAGTGCCTGGGGGTGGATAGAGCGAGTTCCCCATTCGGCTCCAGAAGACAGGACCCCAGTCAAGCCACGGTGACTGTGGGCAGAAGTGCTGCAGTTTGTCCCCTGTTCCAGCTAGGAAGCGGTCCTTGGCAGAGGTACCCAGCCAGGGGTACAGAGATCTCTGTTACAGGCATATTCACATTTTACTTACTATCCTGGATATATTAGGAGGACAATCCTTTGTTGCTTGACATACTCTTCTACTACTTTTAACTCTGGTGGTGCCTTAGTGTATAGTGTAAAGTATCTTGTGCAGTAGATATAAGTAAAATCCAATTATTTGGTTTACCACTGTTTGATGTCTGCCCTTTAGTTCATTTTCTTCTTTGAGTGATATTTTTTCTGAACACAGCCCTTGTTTTTTTCCTCCTTATCGAACATTCACATTTTGTTCTATAATCGCTCACAAACATTTTGTGATTTATTCATCAAACAGTGGATGGAGGTAAATTAACAAGGGAATGTCACAAATATGTCAGTCAAAGTAGCCAGATTTAAAAAAAATGCTAAATGGACGAACATTTGCAACCTGACTATTTTGTCCGAAATATTGCACAATTCCCCTGCCAATTCAACACAATTCATTGTTTTTTTTAGAATTAGCACCTGAGGCTCATCTCTGTGAATGAGTGGTTATTTTGTCCGATGATAATAGCTTCAATCTCCCAGATGTCCATCTTAATTTTAATATAATAATCAAGCTGTACATTCTAGATATAAAATGAAATAATTAAGCAGATATCTTGTTATAACACTGAAATACATTGCAATATGATAAAACTTTTGAAAAATGTCCAGCACAACACAGTAGCATAAAAACACTCCAAATTTAATTGATATCCCACTGCAAGCAAAGGTTCAACCTTTGAGAAGGTCTTTGTTGGGCTTAACCCCTTAGTGACCAGATCGTTTTTCAATTTTCTTACCGTTAAGGACCAGGGCTGTTTTTACATTTCTGCTGTGTTTGTGTTTAGCTGTAATTTCCCTCTTACTCATTTACTGTACCCACACATATTATATATAGTTTTTCTTGCCATTAAAGGGTCTTTCTAAAGATACCATGATTTTCATCATATTATATAATTTACTGTAATTTTTTTTAATAAAATATGATAAAAAAATGTAAAACACACTTTTCTAACTTTGACCCTCAAAATCTGTTACGCATCTCCAACCGCCAAAACACCAATGCTAAATAGTTTCTAAATTTTGTCCTGAGTTTAGAAATACCAAATGTTAACATGTTAAAATTTTTTTGCAAGTTATAGGACTATAAGTACAAGTAGGACATTGCTGTTTCAAAACAGGACATTATAACACTGTTATCTGTAATACATCTCTGAATCACACCTCACATATACATATATTTTTTAAGTAAAAAACCCAGGGTATTCAATATGAGGTATGTCCAGTCTTTTTAGTAGCCACTTAGTCACAAACACTGGCCAAAGTTAGCCCAATTCCCACACAGAAACAACCAAATCCTCACCGGCTGCAGGATGCAGTCCTAATACTCAGCTGTAGGTCTGCCGGTACACAGTCAGACTGCCACCCAGGCCATGTCAGACAGCCATAACTCAGTTCAGTACCGCAGGGTGGGGCGATGAGGGACAACAACACAGCTTTGGGGGTTGTTCAGCCTCATAGAATCAGATGCTTCCTGCCGTGGGACCTCGGTGTCAATTGTTAGCGCCCCTGTATAAGCTTCAGAAGCCGCAGGTTGCTCAGGTATCGGTTTCCAGCTTTGCCTGCAGAGGGGGCACCAAGAGCCCCGTGTGAGGCCGCTCTCTCCATGTAGTGCCCGGATTGCAGAGCAGACTTCGCCGCCATCTTAGTAGGTAAGGAAGGTCTCCGACGATGTCAGGCGCTGATGGGGGGCCCAGGGTAGACCGGGATGGGTGACCCCCAGAGCCGGCACTTCTTAAATCAAGGGGTATGGCCCATTGCTGACAGGCAGAATAGCAGGGAAGCAGCTGTCCACCCTACTCACTGCATGAGCAGGCCTTGGTCACTGGAACATTGCCACGATGGGACAAAGCACAAGTTTAGGGCTCAAAGTTAGGACCAGTACCTCGCGCTGATGTGTGCCATCACTCCCCAGCCCCTGATGCCGGACTGGTCCGCTTAAATGGGTCACAAGGCTTGTAGATTGCGGGAGCTGGTCTTACATGCCACTAGCCAGCATGGCAGCCCGGCCCTGCCCCCATTTGTGTAGATTTTATTGTGATATTGTGATTGTTGAAGTGACTTGTTTTAGCTCTCAAACAGAGCATCAAAACATCCATATCATTCCAGCCCTTCACGACTTCAAGTTATATATTCTTCAGAAAAGAAGATTCAGGTAAAACTAAAAGGTTTTTTTTTCTTCTTCTGTTTTTAGAGTAGCTAATCTGTGTTCAAATTAGATTCTCCTTTCAGACGTTCTATTACAAACTACACCACCTGGGAGACGGGCAGAATACATCACACAGTGAAGAACAATAAGGCAACTCTAGACTGTCTGACCCTGTGAATCTCAACAATCCCAAGAATGGTAGACTGACATTTCCAGATATTGCAGTGTTTAGTTTCATTTATTTTTACTATGAAGAAGTATTTCTAAACATATCATGAAATGGAAGACAACACAGTATCAGTCTAGCCAGCCTGGCCTTTTTCATGTTAGCACTACACCCATATTTTTTGGATCACGTACCATCTCTTTTATTTCAGATGTATCAAACCACGGCTGATGGCAGTAAGAAACTCAAAGACCTCAAAGGGCCTTTGATGTACCAGCAGGAGGTCTGTTGTGGATGTCAGAGACTATTTAAAAATCAAAATTTTGATTGAAAAAATAGCAAAAGTGCAATGTGAACACTTGAAAAAAAAGCAGCTCAGTAGAATCAGGTCTCTTATGAAACTGCGATAAAAGCAAGGAGATATGCCCATTTAATACCAACGAAACTTTCAGTCTCATTGTGAGATTTTGACATCTTCAGTAATCTTCCCAAATTAACAATATTTATTAACTAGATATAAAAGGATTAAGGAGTAGGAGAAAGCTGTACTTATGTTCAGCATAAAATATCTAAATTGAATTGGTGTTTAGAGCTAAATGGACACTCTGTTCTTTACGTACACATACAATAATCACAGTATAATGATTCTTACCACCGGCACTTTAAGACTTGACCCACCGAAAAAGTGAACATTATTTATTACAGATCAAAAATGGGTAGCCCTTTAAATCCCACTGCAGCTTTCGGCTAGGGTTTCTGCTGAAATGGTAGTAACTGTAGGATCTTTTTTTTTAAATTCATCTAAAAAACAGGGCTATTCGCTAAAGTAAGAATTGATGGGAACTCAATGTGAAGCCAACATAGTCCAACTAAAAACGCAATGTAGGTTTTTTTAATTTAAGAGGGAATTTAGGATGGACAATCCATATTATGGGTCCAAATGTTGGTATGTCTGATGTATAACAGAATTCCACAGCAATAAAACTCCCGGCAATGTGTCTTGAAACTATAATAAATGTGTTTAGAAATCAGATTGTGAAAACATGTTACATTGTTCTTGTTCTAAATTACATTTTAGTGGCATAAATTGTTATTAGTAAGTCATTTAAAATTTCTTAGAAGATCCCCTCCCCTGGCACCCACTCTCACCCCTAAAATTTAAGTGTCCCTCCATTTGAAATGCTCAGAGGTATGGCTTGGGGCCTTAACTAGCTTTATAACAGAGACTCACCAAAGAAGCATAGGACTTTATTTTCAAATGTATGTTGCTTATTTTTATTATATTTCTGCTTAAAATGTAGTGGAAGCACCCTGTACACCTTGTTGTTATTTAAACTCCTGTAAAGTATTCTCACTCTGAGCTCTGCAAATTTCCAGGTGGCCCTGTGACTGGCCTTAATAAAATACACAATCTTGTAAGATTACTAACCAAGTCAAGGATTCCAGAAGACAGAATAATAAGACAAGCTATTTCTATACTAAAAGATTCAATGAGAATAAAAGAAAATACTAATGAGGCTGTGTGGCAGATCCGCTTATCCGCATTGTAATATGTGTGTCCTTCCTGTATGGGATGGTTCATGTGAGAGGAGCGCCTCCGCCTCCGAACGGAAACCACCCCAATATCCCATTTAGAACCCTAGTTAGATTAGAACATCAATCAGAACGTTCTCACCTTGACCTGGTGCTAAAACCACAAGGGAAGCCATTGGCGCGTGCTTCCACTGGGTGGCCGCCATTTAGCATAAATGAACGCCATCCAGGGGGAGCATTCGTGGATAGCTTCCTGACTCATTAGGTTCCCGACTGAGGACCTGCCCGGTTCCCCATTAGAATGTTCACACCAATCAATTAGAACGTTTGCACTCGTAACAGAAGTGTGAAACCACAAGAGGAGTAATTAATGAGTGCTCCCCTGGGTGGCCACCATTTCGTATCGTCGAACGCCCCCCAGGGGGAGCATTCGTATCCTGAACGGAGACACTTCCCTTGCCTGGTTTCCACACAGAGGCTCCTGGGAAGAAGACCCCCTGTCGTCTAGTGTTGGAAACCCTGTGTTTTGGTGGCGCACTTTGGGGACAAAGGGAAACAAATCCATTTCCCATGCTAGGAAACCAGGGAGGGGGAGGATCCTGGGATGTGACCCTGTATGGTTGTGTTGGATACCCCTTGCATGGGGATATGCATAAAAGCCAAGTGTGGCATAATAAAATCGTGTTGTACCTCTGTTCAAGGACATAGCATCTCTGGTGACATTGCTCATTATTGAGTGAATAGATTGCTTGAGTTTGACATAGCTAGAGGGTGCATGTATGCATGTGAAGAAATTACAGGATGACTGCTAGCTGACGCAACACAGAAATAGCATACATCAAATGCATTGAAGCTGTATTGGTGCCTGTCAGGATCGTGACAGGGATCCAACATGCAGAATGCAAACAGGAGATAGGTACGTATACCAGACCTTAGAATGGCCGGACTAACGTAAGGAGTAGGCAAAGAATGGTCAGAGACAAGCCGAGGTCGAGGGAACGAGAGAGCAGGTAAGCGAGAGACAAGCCGAGTCAAAAGGAAAAGAGATGTAAGCAGGGTCGAAAATACAAAGCCGAATCAAAAACCAAAAGGCAATAGAAATAAGAGCACTGAGTGACCAGACTAGCTAGAACCACGACAGGGCAATGAATCATTACCAATAACACTCCTTTATACCTTGGTTCTTTAATTGTTGGCCCCGCCCCCAACAAGTCCTGATTCTCGGTTTCAGGCGGGTCGGGACGTGATTGACGTCATGACGTCGGCTAATGAGCACCACATCATAAAAGGAGGCGGAGCTATCGCGGTCGGCGTGTAAACGGCCGGGGAGACTGACGAGATCGGGCGTGCCAGCCCCCTTTTGAGGACGGTCGTCTAGGTGTCTAGCCTCCTCTGAGGTAGTCACCATAGGTAACATGACAGTGCCCCATATCTCCCTACTCAGGCATCATATCAAGCACAGACCAGTGAGAGGGGTGAAAAGGGGGTGGGCAATTCATGTCACTGGCTCCGTCTATAGGGGTCCGGGAGGGGGATAGGTCCACCTGTAGAATTGAGCGGCCAGCGTGACGAGAATGCACATCTGGCTTCCTGATAATCAAGCAGAATGGCCCACTGAGGGCAGACCCTGTTTTAATTCCCTAATCATAGCTCGTTCTAATGATGCATTCTCACTTTACTTGTTGGGAACAGTTTCCCAGTGTCTCCAAAGGCTGGACAGTGGGACAGGACCTGACAATTGGGACTGTTCCATCAAAATCAGGAGAGTGTGCCCCAAGCAGTTTTAAATACATAGTTTGATAGATTAAAGAACAAAAAAATTCACTCTCAGTAGGGCATTACATTTTGATCGCTGGGCCATTAAGTAGAAGTTATTATGGTCAGTATACAAGGAATGTGTACCAGGGTTATTCTAAAAAAATATATAAACCACAGAGATGCATCTTCACCATTTTATATGTATTATCCACTCAGTGACTGTCAGGTGCTTGGTACAGGTGGATGTCAACAGTACCAAGTACCTATATGCACTCAAGAGGCCTTATCAGACTAAATGTATGATGAACTAGGAGCAGACCTTGGCTAGCTTTGTTTACCAGCATAGTGGAAAAGAGAAAGTTGATATATGGTGTCTAAGCTTGTTACCCTGAAGGAGTAATGAATGAATGTACTGTTTTGGTCCAGTGATGCATGCAACATAAGAGTATTTAGACTAAATATTTTGTGATGCTCTCTCACAGTATTGCTGTATGACAATGTGGTGGGTCACATGTTGAAGCTGCATGGAGTATATTAGATACCAGTTACTTTCATAAATAGAGTTCACATCCTACAGCAACACACACTTAATCTTGAACATTTAGGAATTTAATATATATTTGTAAGGAATAGTGCTCAAAGTGTAAACACCTGCACGGGATTCATCAATTGATGCCTCATTTCTAAGCAATAACAATAATTATGAATGTAAGTGCTAACTTTAATGATGACTTCCCCATGAATCTTTTTTGTTCTGCTAGTGATGCTGAAAAGCCCTATATATTTGCCCTTAACACATATTGCAGATGGATATATTTTACTATACCCAAGGCTGTTTACATTATGTTGCAAACCCAATGTTTACTGTTACTTGTCTCGCTTTACATTCATTCATCTACTAGCTGACCTCTGCTCGGGAAACTGTTTGTGTGGGCCACATGTACACTGTGGCGTGGCTTAAACTAATATGGCGGAGGGTGTGCTCACACGCTACTCTTATATGCAATGCCCTGTACCTATTCCCAGATTTGTCTGCCTTTCTATTAACGCCATATGAGGGCAGGCACAGACCTTTTCCCTTGAATCCCCTCAGTAATGTTTTCTATATGGAAGCTCTCATGTTTATCTCCACCTATATTTTATTCTCCAATTACGTACTGTATTGCCTTGTGAAATATTCTCTGATTACTCTTACTGTATTGCCTTGTGAAATATTCAATAAACTTTGAATGATAAAAAAAGGAGAAGGTGGGGCATGGTCTGACCGTCGATGAGACTAGACGTGTCTCACTAGAGCTCCCGACGAACGCGCCCGAATAGCTTACAAAAGCGACCTTTTCTCGTTATAATATACCCCAAGGAGACCCCCGAAATGGAGAAAAGACTCCCTAAGAAACAGTCGAAGAAGGGAACTGACTCTGGAGGCACTGTTCTTGACCTCATGTCGGCGCAGAAACAGGGCCGCCCGGGGACCCAAGATGGCGCTGGTACTACCCCGCAGGCTTCTCCTCGTGCGGACAGGGAGGCATCCCTTGAAGATCGGGACACGGTCCTGGCAAAGTTGGCGGAGGTGAGGGCCTTCCTAGCTGGCAAAATTGCGAAATCTACAGCGGTCCTCCAGGCTGAGATCGGGGCCCTGGGAGAACGTACCGCGAAACTCGAGGACCGCGTGGAGGCCTCGACACAGGCCCATAATGCCGTGGTGGAGCGAGTGAATGGCGTGTCTGCACACATGGTGGACATGGACCTCGCCCTTGAAGATATGGCTAACCGGTCCAGGAGAAACAATGTTCGCATGAGGGGCCTGCCAGAAAGCTCCGATGAAGACCTACAGGGGCTTCTACTAACCATCCTGAAGCCACTGCTCCCGCACGTACCGGAGGAACACTGGCACATGGAAAGGGCTCATCGGGCGCTCAGGGGTCAACGGCACGACAACAATTCCCCACGAGATGTTATAATCTGCTTCCTATACTATAGTACTAAAGAAGCGCTTATGAAAAAGAGCCGTGAGGGGCCCATACGATACGCCGGTAAGGTGGTTTCCCTGTACCACGATTTAGCTCCCTCCACGCTGCAATGGAGAAGGGACTGGCGACCCATCACGGAAGCCCTGCGAGGTGCAGGCGTTAAATATGCATGGGGATTCCCCTTCAAGTTGATGGTGTTTCGTGGAGACCGGGCGCACATCCTTACACCGGGAGGAGATCCCCACCGTCTGCTTAGCGGCCTAGGAATTCAACCGCCTTCTGATCTCCCTAGCGTGGCGATGTATCCTGAGGACCTTCCCTGGTTGCACCAGGAGTGGCGAGAAGCGGGCCCGAGAGGACACCGATAGCTGCGGATGGTATCGTAATATGTTGCCACTGGCCCCCTTTTTACTTTTACTTTTGTTTTTATTTTTTTCTTCCCTTCTCTGTTCTGATGGCACTGGGCCTGAGGGAGGCTGATGTATCTGTCTTCCCTCTATTCTTGGGGTGGGGAACGGGTCGGGCCCCTAGTTACAGGTTTGGGACTTTTTTTTACTGTTTTTTTTACGTATTCCCCTCCTAGACTCCCTGTTAGGCCTCTCACTTGCGGATCCGGGGAGTTTCCCATTCAACGAGGGCGGCTGGGGGCCACTATTCCGCACCTCCTTCTTGGGACTTAACAGGGACATGAGGGCTTCACTTGGGCTATTTTTTCGCTAGCTTGGGAGGGGACCGGGGTTTTTTCTTCACTACCCTCCCGTTGTGATTCACCTTGGCCTAGCGCCTTGCATGACGCCCTTGGCGACGAACTTCCAACTCGGGCGGACCCGGATGTGCCCCTGGGACTGTTTAATTCTTTTATGTTTTATTTTAGTTATTTGTACTTGATGCCGCTGTTGCCCCCTGGGGGGCGCTTCTCCCCTTTACCGCTGCAGCGAGGGCCTTTAATGGCCCCTTCCACTCCTTGCCTGATAATGTGGCCGTGGAGTTTGCTTTATAGTGCGGTGTTGTGGGATGTTGGCCCCCCTGGGGGGACTGGGGATAGTTGATTATATGGGGACGGAAGTACACACAAAAATAAAAAAAAAATTTAAAAATTTAAAAAAAAATAAAAAATATAAAAAATTTAAAAAGAAAAAAAACAAAAAAAAACAAAAAATAAAAAAATAAAAAATAAAAAGGAAAACAAAAATAAAAACAAATGCAACCCCGAAAAACAAAAACAAGCTAAAGAACTGAAAACGTAATTAAAAATGTATATATTTTGTTGATACTCCATACAGTTTACAGGGGAGGGGGGGGGGGGGGGGAAGAACATGTTTCGTACTTAATGTCTATGGTGAGAGGGGGATGGGTACCAGTAGAAGGGTGGGAGGACAAAATGGAAGGGTGACTTACCAGGCCGTGCTTCGCCTGTATTGATGTAGGCGTTCTATTGTCCCCTGTTGGTTTTGATAAGTGACACCTGCACAACTAGGGTTAATGGTTTAATGGTTACGTGAAATGTATGGCCTAGCCTGGTTTTCCGGTTACTATGTATAGTTTGATTTTTATTTATTTATTTATTTATTTATTTTTTAAATTTCAAAGTTTTTTATTTTACTTTTGGTATCAGAAAAATACAGGTTACAGTAGTTTCATACAATAACTTTGAGATATAGGGTTTACAATAAAGTGTAACAATTTGTAGATATTCATCGTGTTTTGCTTAACTGTTACCTTCACTAACATAATGAAGGTATTTGATAATATTGACAAAGGAGTGAAAGGATTACAATATCGGAATGTATTTCACATATAAGGTCAGGTAAAAGATAGAAACATTAGTATAAATTTCAGTGGTGAATCTAAGGATGTTTAGCTGTAAGTGTGTATTTATATAAACTTTACGTGATGGTTTGCTATGAGATGTGCAGTATGGTGAGTTGGTGGTCCTCTTTGTGGACTGGGGGAAGGGGGGAGGGGAGGGGGGGTTTGTGTTTTATTTAATTGGACTGTTTAGCATTGTAGTGTTTTTGAAGTGTTGTTGAAGAGTGGGAGAGGGAGAGAGAGAGGTCTCCTTCTCATATGTTAAAAAGTAATTCCAGGGATTCCAAATTTCCGAGAAAGTTACAAGATTATTGGATTTTGCGTGGGTCAGTTGTTCCATCTGTTTAATTTCTTCGACTCTTGCGTACCATTCTCTAATCGTCGGGGTGACAGTCTGTTTCCAGTATTTGGGGATGAGTTGTGTTGCGGCCATGATGAGGAAATTTAGGAGGGTAGTTTGGCTTTTCCTAAGATGTTGTAACGGGAGCAGGAATAGGTATTGTTTAGGGTCCATTGGGAAGATGCTCTTAGTAATCATTTGGGTGATTTTATGGATCCGTTTCCAGAACTTCACTATCATTGGGCATTGCCACCAAATGTGAGAGTGGTGAGCTCCAGGTGCTTGGCATCGCCAGCAGTTGTCAGGGGAAGAGGTAAAGAATTTATGGATTTTCATTGGAGAGTAGTGCCATCTTGTAATCCTTTTATAGTTGCATTCCTGAGCTAAAGTGGATGATGAGGATTTGTGAGTAAGTTTGAACATTGATTTCAACTCTTGCGGCGAGAGATGCATATCCAGTTCTTCTTGCCATTCTACCAAAAAGGTTGATGGATGGGAATCTTGTAGGTCTCTGATTATATGATACATGGTCGAGAGTGCTTTGCTCTTAAGTGGTTGAGTACTGCAAATGTGTTCAAAGGTGGTCAATGTTCTATTTCCCTTTGGGAGGAGATCCCAGCTGCGGACAAATAGCTTAAGTTGGCTGTATTGTAATCTTTGGTTACCAGTTATACTAGTGTGCGGGAATATACATTCGATGTTTTTCATGCCATTGGTTCCAACTAAGTCTCTTAGCTGTAGTGTAGTACCTGTATGATATGCTCTATAGGTACCACCGGATTTGCCGCTTTGAAAGTCAGGGTTGTGAGTTATCGGGTATAGTGGGGAGGGTTGAGGTGATATAGTTGTCGTTTGTATAAGTTTGTGCCAGACCTTCAATGTAGCTGTGATTGTAGGATGGTTATTAATAATCTGTGCATTTCTGGCGGTGTCAGGGTCTAACCAGGGGCAGAGTTTCAGGTCGACTTTGGTCCAGGTTTTTTCCATGTTTACCCATTGTGGGTTATCAACTGAGTGGGTCCAGTCATGAATTCTAGTGAGGTGGACCGCCTGGTAGTAGGAGGTAATGTCTGGTAGGTTTATACCCCCTTTGTCTCTGTGTTTGATCAACATTTTGTAAGCCAGTCTGGGTTGGCAGGAGGACCATATAAATTTCGTGATGATGGTTTTAACGGTGTTGAAAAAGGTTTTGGGCAATATTATCGGGAGTGTTTGTAGAAGATATAATAGACGCGGGAGGATATTCATCTTCACAATGTTTGATCTGCATAACCAGCTGAAACAAGGTCGGTGCCAGGTTTGGAGGTCTTTGGTTATTTTGTGAAGTAGAGGAGGGAAGTTTTGTTCATAGAGTGAGGATAATGTGTTCGGGATGTGAACTCCCAGGTATTTCACAGATTTAGGAGCCCAGGAGAAATCAAAGTTCTTTTTCAACATTGTGTCCATATGGGAGGTAGTATAAAGTGGCATCAGTTCGCATTTGGTGAGGTTTGCTTGGAAGTTAGATACCTTGCTGTATTCTTCCATTTCTTGTATGATGACGGGTATGCTAGAGAGGGGGTTCGACACTGTAAAGAGAAGGTCATCAGCGAAGGCTGAGACTTTGTATTCGTTGTTTCCTATGGGTAGACCTCGGATCAGGGCGTTATCCCTGATCCCTTGAAGGAATGGTTCGAGGGTCAGTATAAACAAGAGAGGCGATAAGGGACAGCCTTGTCTAGTTCCGTTGGATATTTTGACTGGTGGAGATAATTGACCATTAATGCGAAGTCTAGCTGTAGGGCATGAGTAGATTGTTTCTATCCAGTGTTTCCATCTAGGTCCAAAGCCGAGTATGTCAATTGTGTTTGTAAGTAGGGTCCAGTGCACCCTATCAAAAGCTTTTTCAGCATCTATGGCAAGTAATGCGCTATATGATATTATTTTTTTTTATTTATTTATTTTTTTTTTAAATCGCATTTATTATCTTTGTTGTGTTATGTTTAGCCTCTCGGCCAGGAACGAAACCTGCCTGATCTTGGTGTATTAAATTTGGGAGAAAGGGCTTCAGTCTGTTTGCCATAATTTTGGTGAGGATTTTTAAATCTACATTGATTAGCGATATTGGTCTGTAGCTTCCACAGATGTTGGGGTCCTTGCCAGGTTTGGGTATGAGGGCAATGGTTGCTTCTAGTGCGGATTTGGGAAGAGAGGATTTTAGTTTTTGAGCATTAAAAGCTTCGATGAATGGGCGCGATAATGTTTGTGAGAGTGTTTTATAATATTTGCCCGAGAAACCATCGGGTCCTGGGCTTTTGCCGTTGGGAAGTGACTTTACCGTATTTTCAAATTCTTCCGTTAATATTGGTTCGTCTAAGAAATGAGATTCGTTGCACGGGATAGTTTGTTTGATTCTCGGTTTGAGGAAGTTTAGAATATCTTCCGTGGAAGGATGGTTTTGTGTGAGGTTGTATAGACCTGTGTAGAATTTGTGGAAAGCCTTTATGATATTCGGCATACGGTTCGTAGTTGACCCGTCTTCTTGTTTGATTTCGGCTATGAAAGTAGATGGCTTATCTTGGTGGAGAGCTTGAGCCAGGAGTTTACCTGCTTTTCCTCCTTTGGTATAGTAGTAATGTCTGGTTAGTTTCATTTGGCGTCTTGCATGTAGCTGGAGTAAGGTTGTTAATTCCATTCTTTTGGTAAGGATCTTTTTGTATGTGTCCATAGATTCTCCGTTGGAGTGTTGTATGTTTTCCAGGGTTTTTAATTCTTGAGTTAATTGTTTAACTTGTTGTTCTCTTTTACGTTTTTGTGAGGATGCAATGTGAATGATTTCTCCCCTCAGAACAGCCTTGTGTGCTTCCCACACTAGAGTTGGTGATGTTTCTGGCTGTGTGTTGAGTTCGAAGTAGGTGCTAGCGGTTTCTTGAAGTTTTGTAACTATAGTCGTATCGTTGAGTAGCAATTCATTTATGCGCCATTGCGTGTTATGGGGCGGTAGGGTGGGTCTTGTGAGACGTAGTGTCATGGGGGCATGGTCCGACCACGAGATTGGGCCGTACGTAGCAGATGTGGCTACGGGTAGGTGCCTGTGTTGTAAAAAAATGGTGTCTATGCGAGAGTATGTTTTGGCAGTGGATGAGAAAAATGAGTAGTCCTTGCTTGTTGGGTGTAAAGCTCTCCAGCTATCATATAATTGGGCTTCGTGGAGGGTACTGTTCATCTGTTTCCTGGTGAGGGCGGAATTCGGATTTGATTTGGATGTAGAGTCGAGATTTCCGTCTAATGAAACATTTATATCTCCTCCTAGTATCAATATACCCTCATGGAAGTCCGTGAGGATGGTTAGTATTTTCTGTAGGGAAGCATTTTGTTTTTTATTGGGTAGATATATGTTAGCTAATGTGACAGGAGTGTTACCTAGTTTGCCTTTTATAAAGAGAAATCTACCAGAATCATCTGTGCATTGGTTTTGGTATGTGAAGTGGGCATTGTTACCTATCAGTATCGCTACACCTCTTGATTTAGACTCGGAGTAGTTACCAAAATAGGACTTTGGGTAATTCTTATTCTGTAGTTTGGGCGCATTGTTTTTGCGAAAATGGGTTTCTTGGATAAAAACTCTATGCGCTTTATTTCTGTGGAAGTCCGAGAGGGCTATTGTTCGCTTTTCTGGGGTGTTTAGACCTCTGGCATTTTGAGTAAGTATGGATATGGAAGTCATCTTTCGAGATACTGTTTAATCGAGTAGGTAGGGGAATGGCTTTCTTTTTGTTTCTTTTTTTTTTTTTTCCTCCTTCTCTCCTCACTCTCTTCCCTTTTCTTTTTTCCTGCTTTTTATTATTTTTTAAAGGCGGGTGGGGGAGGGAGGGGTTTATGTGGGTAGGCTAGGATTGGGACAACGGATAGATGGGAAGGTCTGTGCATTCAAGATGTGAATGTTATAACACACAGCGTTATTTGGTGGTATCAGGGTTAGAGGACTCTTATCGTATATATGTTGTCTTGCTGTGTGGGTAGGTGTTTATTTACTGCAGATAGAAGGTGGTCTTAGAGGGTTGGGTTCAATAAAATATGCAATAGCGTAATGTGTATTGCGAAGTAAGGGGAAACCCAGTAGTGACTGAGTTTGTATCAGTATTTTGTATTCAGTGTTAGCAAGAAAAAAAAAAAAAAGAACAAAATAATAATAATAACAATACCAATAACAGTAACAATGATAATAACAGTAACAGTCAAAATAATCAAGATAGTATCAGAGATGGACAGGGTTCTCAGTCGTGTAATATTGAAGGGTGTGGAGTCCCACACGTATGTGAGGTCCTGTCCGTCTCCAGTTGTATAGGTCAGAAGGGTGGTATTGGTGGGTTGTGTTATGTTTCCTGCGATTTGCAGGTCCTCTCAAGAAGGTGGAGGTATAGGGCTCCTATCTGGACGCTAAGATAGAACCCTAAATTGATTCGGGGTATGTGGCCGGATTCGGGATCCAAGGACATCTAGATCCTACTTTAGTTGTGCTATAGCTTTTAGGGGGGAATAGATAATAACAGCAATAGGAATGGGATATGTTGGTATGGATAGGGTGTTTTTTTTTATAATTAGTGTTTTATTTGATATTTTATAGGAGGGGGGGGATTATATCAGCAATTAATCGCTGTAAAATAGGATTGTAATGTGCGATGAGTCACAGGGTATGCTGCTGGTACGGGTTCATGTTAACGGTTACAAGTGAAACATAACACCTGTGCGAGGAGTTGCGTGGTAGTAGGAGACATCATGAAAGGGAATTGTGCATTCAATGACCGACAGTAACTGTGAAAGCAGTAGTGAGATAGTGAAAAAAGTATGTCTAACATAACATCATGGGTTACATGTATTGACTGACAGTATGGTCTATCGTGGTAGAACTCACTGGCTTATATTCTATCTTTTCGGGTAGTCATTTTGTGTATGTGGGAGTAGGTTACCTGTACTAACGTGGAGAGGTTTTCATCAATTACAGGTTCGTGAGCAGGCACGGGGTATCTCGGAGCTTCTCAACTGTCATTTTCTTGGGATTGTGATGCCAAATTAGCATTAAATAGAATTTCGCTGCGTAAGAAAAGGCAATGACTGTTTAGCCGGAATATAGTTAATTACTCGGCTATTTGCCGAGAGACTTGCATGCAAGGGATCAACCCCGTTTCTCTGCTCTTTATCTAATTCTCTTTGGAGTCGTAGGTTGCAAATAACATCACCTCACGTTAAGAGGGTATTGGAAAGTCCGTTATAGTTAAGTCGGTATAATCGTTATTGTTAATTAATTGATGTGGGTATGTCTGAGTGTGAGAGACGTTATGTGAATTGATAGTTATCATTAGGAGTGGGGAGGTTTGTACAGGTCAGCGTGAGTTTACACATTTATGTTAGACAACTGTAGATTGCATACATTAGAATAACGTATCGGTAGTATACCACACAATAAAACAGGTAGAGAAAAAATTATAGCGTGGGAGAACAAAGCATAGCGATATACAACCTGTGACTTGAAGGTTTCTAGATATCGCATCATTTTATCAGCTTGATAGAGTCTATTAAGATGGGGGGGGGGGTTGGGTAAAGTCCAGCAGCCGTTCTGTTTATGGGCCTGACGGGCTCTCGGGGTGAGGCCTGCGCCGGAATTGTGGTGAATGTAGGCTTTGGTCTGGTCTCCTCTTCTTAGCTGGTGTGATCCAGCGTTGTTTCTGGCTGGGGCCTTGAGGGTCTGTATGACCGGGTGGTGCGTTCCAGTCCATGATTTGGGTCTCAGGGAGGTCGAGAGCTTGGGTGAACGGTAATACATCCAGTGGATTGTTGATTGTGTGGTTGATGCCCTTGTGAGAGACAATCAGAACGAAGGGATATCCCCAGCGGTATTTAATATTTCTCTGTCGCAAGAGATCGGTAATCGGTTTGAGAGATCTGCGGGCCTGGAGAGTATACCAGGATAGATCTGGATAAATTTGGACTGGGTGGTCGTGGAATAATAGGGGCTGGGAGGTGTCTCTAAGGGCTTTGAGGATACTCTCCTTGATCGGGAAGTGGTGAATTCGGCAGATTACGTCTCTGGGAGAATCTACGTTTGAGGCTCTGGGCCTTAATGATCGGTGAGCCCGGTCAAATTTTATTTGTGTGTCGGTGGGGGAGTTGAGGATGAGAGTAAATAACTCTGATAGCAGTACTGGGAGATCTTCCCCCTGGGATTCAGGCATACCTCTTATGCGTAGGTTGTTTCGTCTACTGCGATTATCTAGATCGTCAGTGTGCCTCTGCAATGCTGCAAATTGGATACGGTGAGATTCAATTGTTGAAGCCAGGTTAGTGATCTGCGCTTGCATAACGTCTTTTTCTTCTTCCAGATCTGCCATGCGGAGATTAAGTTGTTGGACGTCTGACCCCATTGCCTCCAGCTTGGTGATGAAGGTTGCCTCTAATTTACTCATCATTGCTTGGAGATCGGTTTTAGAAGGTAAGTTTTGAAGATCGCTTTTAGAAGGTAAATTTTTCAGCATTGTACGGATGTCTGGTTCAGGGCTTGTGCCTTGCGTGCTGTGGGAGCAGTCAGACGTTGCTGGGCTAACGGGTTGTTGTGTATACTGCGGGTCCGTGTCGGCCATTTTGCAGGCCGCATTTCCCAACTCAACTTCTCTGTCCGTGTAATCCTTAAAGTATTTGTTTAATGAGCCTAATTTGGGTGTCGGAGTTTTCCCTCCTTGTCCCTGAGTATTTTGGTTCCTCTTAGGGTTACCCATTGTGTAAAGTTTTCCCAGATTGCTTCGGATTTAGTCCTGGATCTCTAGGAGCGAAGTCAATGTGCGTCCATTAAGCTCCTCAGCAGGCCACGCCCCCTCTTTTTATTTTTTTTTCATATTCTGTTTTATGTTTACACCTGAGAGTAATGATATGACGCAGCCTACGAAGCGCGGGGTGGCAACGGTGCACGCTATGTAGATCTGTACGACTAAGTAACTTAATTTTGCTTCTGTGGCTCCTGCCCGCACCGATAGGGGGAGTGCGGCGCTGCCCCAAGGTTATGGAGGGGGGATTAATCAATGGCCTAAGTGGAGGATGTACTGGGGCTTTTTGCACAACTCCTTTATACCTGATCCCCTCCTGTCACCACGGCACTTGGATAGACTCCCCTCACTTATTATACACCTGGGCCCAACTCCCTTTTGGAATTGGAGCAGGGATAACTACCGACTGACACAGAGGCACACCGCCCTTATGGGCGCTGATGGGTCCCCATTGATCTCGAGCTAAGTAGGGGTGTCACCAGAGGCCCTTAGGGGGTTTGTGGGGCCTGCTCGGGGGACAGGATGTGTATCTTTCCTGATAGACGGGGGTGGGTAAAGGGATGAGACTCCAAGTATGCATTCCTGGAACACTATAGGGAGTGTTCTGCACCGTGGTAGTGGTCTGCACCGTGGCGAGGAACAGGGATGGATAGTGGGATATTTAGCAATGGAATCTAGAGGTCACCATACGATTTGTAGGGCGCGTGGGTGGCGGGACTTTAGGGATCCTCAGTTCCCTCCTGCACGTTGATCGTGAGGGGGAAGTGGGCACACGCTACCCACAACTTTCTGGCGTTTCGTAAGACCAGTTTTTTCACCGCATCGGACGGTGTCCGGATGCCTTTTTTGTTTTTCTTTTCTTTTCTTTTTCTATCTTCCTCTTTACCTCTACCTTCTGTATCCTTCTTCTATAGGGCTCAGCGGGGGGCGGGCGAGTTGCTAGTCCCATGGAGTGATTTGGACGCTCGAATAGCACATATTAATACAGACAAGGGCGCAGCAGCTTTAGCGGAGTTCAACATGTTTCGTGATGGAGATTAAGCTTACCACTCTGAATGTTAAGGGCCTTAACGCCCCTAAAAAGAGACGTCTCATGTTTAGGGCCTTGAAGAGGATGAACTCAGACATAGCTTATTTACAAGAGACCCACCTCCCCAAACAGGCTACTTTTCGCTTAAAAGATCATATCTATACGGGTTCATTTGAAGCTAGTTCACACCGTAAACGGAATGGAGTGGCCATAGTTATTAGACGTACTTGTCCCTTCCAGGTGTTGGCCCAGGATGTGGACCCGGAGGGAAGATACATTATCGTATTGGGAACCTTACATTCGCACGCCATCCATTTGATAAATATTTATGCCCCGAATCAGCCGGATGCTGGATTCTGGACTATGCTGCGAGGTAAGATTGCCGCATTGCCACATGGTATGATACTCATGGGAGGAGATTTTAATGCAACCCCGTATCCGGCGATTGATAGGAGCGCAAGGGATGGAGGCCCGAGATCGCAGGGGAGGGGGGGGGCAAGATCGCTTGCTGAAGGCATTTATGGCAGGTACGGGATTGATTGATGTTTGGAGGGCACAACATCTGCTGGATCGAGATTATACGTTTTACTCGGCCCCCCATGGAACCTACTCCAGGATCGACTTCTTCATGGTTAACGCGACAGGCTTACCCAGGATAGTGGGCTCAGAGGTCGGAAACATCTCCTGGTCTGACCATGCGGATGTCTCTATCATACTTGGTAATTTATGCGTAGCGAGCCCTTGGAACTGGAGACTGAATACGTCATTGTTATGGGATACGATGATAATGGAGAACGTTCGAACGGCTATAACAGATTACTTTGTCGAGAACACCACCCCGGACATAAGCATTAGCACAGTGTGGGCAGCACATAAGGCTGTCATACGGGGGAACTTGATCAAATTGGCCACGAGGAAGAAGAAACTGAAGCACCAACAACTGGAAACCTTGCTGAAACAACTACGGAACCTTGAACAGAAACACCAATCTGCCCCGGACAATGAGCTACTCGGTCGACTAGAGGCGGTTCGTAGGAACATCCGTGCCCTTCTGCTGGATGACACAGCTCGGGCCATGACGTGGTCCAAGCGTACATATTTTGATAAGGCCAACAAAATGGACACGCTCCTGGCTAGGACGTTGCGGCCCAGGCAAAGCAGGCCCCACATTACGGCCATCAGGCACCCGGATGGCACAACGAAAACGCAGCCGGCTGACATTGCGAAGGTCTTTGAAGATTTCTACAAGCAACTGTACAATCACACACCGGACGGGTCAGCCCAGGAGAGACAAGGTGAAGACGACATCTCACAATACCTTGATGGTCTAGGTATGAACAAACTGACGGGGGAGGCAGCGGAAAGTCTAGCCGCGGAAATCAGTGTAGAAGAAGTTGACAAAGCAATATCGAGTCTAAAGGGTAACAAGGCGCCAGGCCCGGACGGATTCGATGGGACGTATTACAAAACCTTTCGGGAAGAGCTTACGCCCCAACTAGTGACACTATTCAACTACTTAAGGCAAGGGGGACGTTTAGACCAAGGGATGGCATTGGCCACGATAATACTGTTGCCCAAACCGGAGAAGGACGTACTCCAACCTGAAAACTACAGGCCTATTTCGTTGATCAACCATGACTTAAAGATATTGGCTAAGATACAGGGGGACAGACTGAACCCGCTCCTGACTTCACTTATCCATGCCGATCAAGTCGGGTTCATCCAAGGTTGGCAATTGTTCGAAAACACCAGACGGACTGTCGATCTCATCTGGAAACAAGTGGCAACTGGAACACCTTCTCTAGTGATCTCTATTGATGCAGAGAAGGCCTTCGATAGGGTTCGGTGGAAATTCTTGTTCTCGGTATTGCAACACCTTGGGGTTCCGGAAGAGTTCATGCAAGTCACGAGGGCAATGTATCATGATGTCAGGGCGCAGATACAAATAACGGGTGCCCCGCTGATTCCTTTCAGACTGCATAACGGAACCAGACAGGGGTGCCCTCTCTCCCCCCTCCTTTTCGTCCTGGCTCTGGAACCCCTACTTCAGGCAATACGCAGGCACCCAAACATTGGCGGAGTTAGGGTTGGGGGAGAAGAATTCACTGTCTCTGCTTATGCGGACGACGTCCTCCTCACCCTGACAAATCCAATCGAGTCGATGGCGGCATTGCAGGGAGTCATACAAGAATACGGGGGCCTATCTGGTTACAAGGCGAATATCCAGAAATCCAGTGCGATGCCCATAGGCTTAACGGCGGCCGATGAGGCTCTGATACGGGCAACACACCATCTACGGCTGGAACCGAACTCCTTCAAACACCTAGGAGTCCACCTGACGGCGGATCCAGGTCAACTATACTCTAGCAACTACGACCCCATGTTCAGGACCCTGATAGGGGACTTGGAAAAATGATCGGACAAACCTATCTCGTGGCTGGGACGTATTCATTCGGTGAAAATGAATATCCTCCCGCGCCTGCTGTTTTTATTTCAGGCTCTCCCTGTTCGGGTCACGAGATCTCACTTGATACCGTTACATAGGGCGATTTGCGACTTTGTGTGGCACAATAAATGGCATTGAATAGCCAGACAAATCCTTTATAGGCGTAACGATAGAGGAGGCTTGGGACTACCAAACCTCTATTATTACTATTTGGCGGCCCAACTGTCTCAAGTGGTCATGTGGCATTCCCCTGTTGGGGAACGGAGATGGGTTGAGATTGAATCGTTGCTGGTAGGTCTTGACGTCCCCCAATTTACGTTATGGGTCCCAAAAGAACATAGGCCCATGATAAGGGTGACATGCCTGGCTATCCTTAACTCTCTTCGGTTGTGGGATACGAACTGCGTTAAATTTCGACTCGCCTCCTCCCCCTTCCCTATGGCTCCGATACTCAGAAGTAGAGAGTTTCCGCCTGGAATGGCCCCTAGGAACTTCCGAAATATAGAAAAGGGTTACAACGCTTTTACCAACTGTATAGAGACGGGGAAATCATACCATTTGAAGATCTCCAACGTAACAACCACTTGACTGCAGATTTTTTCAGATATGTCCAGATCAGGGACTTCGCTAGAAAACCCCGGATTAGAGCAGCAGCCCAGGGACCGTTTACTTTTTATGAGAAGCTCTGTAGAGATGGTTCTGCCCCTAAAGGATTGATTACACTTCTCTATGCTCACCTTAGCACGGAAACTAAGGAATGGGGTAGATTGAAGTACATTGATTGGTGGGAGTCGGACCTGGGGGAGCAACTGGAGGGAATTGAGTTGCAGGAGATTTGGGAAGCAACCAAAAGTGCGTCCATATGCGTCACGCAACAGGAGCAGGCATGGAAAACCATGCTAATGTGGTATACCACTCCGGTAACTTTGCACAAAATGCGTAAAATAGATACGGATGATTGCTGGAGGGGATGCGGACTCCGGGGCACATACCTCCACATGTGGTGGGAATGCCCAAAAATCCATGGATTTTGGAAGTCGGTTGAAGACCTACTTCAGCAGACGTTTGGCAAGCCACTGGCTATGGACCCATGGGTCTACCTGTTAAACAGACCTATTGAGGGATGGACGAGACGAGAGCAGAAACTAGTACGGGTAATAACTTTAAGTGCACGCAGAGCCGTCGCCACGGCATGGCTCTCACCTGGAGGCCCAGAGATCCAGGGGGTGATTTCTAGGATAAGGGACAGCAGAATCATGGACGACCTGACTGCTAGATTGAGAGGGACAACCGTCAATTTCCAGAGGATTTGGGAACCATGGGACTCTAGCATAATGGGCTCCAGTAGCTTCTGATGAAATGGATATCTAGTGTAGGCCAGGATCTGGTGCCGAGTGGTCCAGTGTCGGTGGGGACCTCATTAGCCTCGTTCGCCTCCCCCTCCCTCGCCCTTCCACTCCTCGCATTTTTCTCTTCTCCTTCTTTTCTCCCTTCTTCCTCGCTTAATCTCTTCTTTTTCTCTTCTTTTACTTCTTCACTTTTCACATCTTGTTTTTTTTTTTCCTTTTCTCTATTTCTCATTGTCTCAATCTATGGGTTCGTTTTTTATTTTTTTCTCACACAGGCATGAGTATACTGATGGAGAATTGAGGATGCCTAAAGTTAACTCTGGCATTGATAAGAGTTGGGCTCCTACTTAAGATATATCGGCTGAATAAAATTACAAAATCCCCGGTAGGAGGCAAGTGATGTAGAAATTATAGCGAGGCTTGGCAAGTGGGCTGCTGTCAAATTTTGTGTTTCCGAACCTGATCTTTTGCATTTTGGCTTCTGCGCAAGCCTCACAGTTGTATGCCTATCTTGCTATGTCTATCGTGTGTTAAGCGTAGAATTTTAAAGAAACACAAAATCCTCGATGGGGGCAAGTTTTATTGAATTCATAAAGTGGCTTGTGCTGTCGACTACTGTCAATTACTGTGTTTACGAGATTGATTTCTTGTCTATTGGCTTCTGCGCAAGCCTCCAAGTTGTACTATTCTTGCCTTACCTATCGTGTGCAAAAATAAAGAATTTAAAAAAAAAAAAAAAGAGAAAAATAAATGACAACACAGTACTGTAATTTCCTTTTTTTGTTTTGCTTTATACTGTTTCATGTAATGATCTGCAGAGCTATCAATATTCTAGCGTGAAAATATACTTTGGTAAATTGGAACCGTTCCTCACCCGTTGACGTGATCTGTCCTTCACTCCTTTCACTGCAGAAGAAATTACTGACAATCTCTGAGAGTTTGCAAAAATAGAGCATTGAATCTCTATTTAAAGGGGAATCTTCACCTTTCTGGAAATTACACCATTGAGCGACAAAATAAAAATCACCTTTTATTTGTTTTTACAATTTTTTATGTAATGCTCAAACTTCTTTAACCCCTTAAGGACAGACGACGGATATATTCCGTCATGATTCCCTTTTATTCCTGAAGTTGTGTCATTAAGGGGTTAACATGTATTCTAAAGATTTAGCAATGGACAACACTGGCTAAAATCTCTAACTTAATTCCTGACACCACAAGGCCTCAAATAATAGAATACCAGCGATTGCATGTACATCAAATGACCATCTGCTCCAGCATGCGGAGTGCTGAGATTCACTCACTTGTAAAAATAGAATCAGAGGCATTGACAGTCAAGCCATGCCTTCTGGCAATACGAGCACACACCTGCAGAACCTGACTGCCTGCAGGTGGCTCCTTATATGTAAATTACAGACAAGAAGGATGAGACAGAAAATCAAGATCAGATCTAATGTTTTAGAAATAACAATTAGCTATTTAACTCACAGATACCCAATATATATTTTAACTCACTCATAGAGCTCAGTCAACTGGAGATCAGAGAAAACCTGCAGGAACTCTCCAATGGATACCACACTCTTACAGAGATCTTTCATATTCTTATGACACTTCCCCCACTTGCTGACCATGCCATATGGCAGATGGAACTCTATGTCACTTTTGGTGGGGATAATTTTGTTTCTGTCCTCCTGAAAAGAAATACATTGTATTTTGATCCAGTTCACATCTACTACTTGAAGCGTTGTTCCTTCATCACATCGCCAAGTCATGTAAACTGCCTTTAGATGTTAGATTACTCAGTACTGTGAAAATTGTTATCCCTCTATGTTGGGAGGAGATGATTCCCTAGTGCTTTTGATCTTGTACACAGTAGTAGAAACTCTAAGAGTAGTAAAAATCCTTAGAGGAACACTCCAGGCACCATAATCACTACAGCTTGATGGTGGTCCTCATTGTAAGACGTCAAACCATTTTTAAAGCCAGAAGTTCCTAAGCAGTATATAAAAAAGGTTCAGAGCAATTAACACCTGTAAAAAGTGAATTTAAAGTGTGTCACGCCATACTTACATTTTATATGTGTGCAGCAGTTTGTATATGTCTTTGTGTGTCCAAAGTGGCAACATGTGAGGGTGATATGGTAATATCATGGTAAAATATACAATATACATATACAATATAGATAGGGATATATACATACAGAACTGAGACGTGAGTGCATATTGGACAATGTATACAAGAGAGGATTATAGCCTATGTGAGGGGAAAAAGTCTCTTATATACTGAGAAATGTTGTTTATTTACTACTCTGTTTACCTATCTGTAACCCCATCAATTAGTAAATTATTTTTTAAAAGGTTTTCTGTCCAGACAAAATTTTCATTTTTGTTTCCATTAAATAATCCGCGATTTTTACATACTGAAAACAAAATGTAAAGATAATATTCCAGGACACACAAAATACTTGGATACGGGGGGGGGGGGTATGATAAATATTTTTATGATAAAATATAATATATAAGCATCCTTCATTTAATTAATGAGTTTTCATGTTCAACAACTGGAATTTTGAATATATTTCAGAATATGTTGTGACATGCTGATGTTTCATGCTCGCTACTGCATCTGTTATTTAATATTTCCAAACATCACAAAAGAATTGAAGCAGATCCTATAGTGTGGCAATTAAAAAAATGTTTTAAAGCAATTTATTTTTAACAGAATTAGCTCTCTCTATAAAAATATTTTTTTAAAAAGTAGATTTTTGCAGGATTCTTATGACAGGTGGGACACATGGGTCTGAAATTTGGTCCATTCATTATGCACTTTCAGAAGATCTCTTAATAGTTTAAAGAGGCACGTCATATTTTATTCTGCTTTCCCCAACACAATCCCCAGCGTACACCAGGTTTGTCTGCATCCCAACTGAAATAGAATTGGTAAATGCATACATTTTGGACTGTTTCTGTAGGCTATAAATATCCCAAGAAGGAAAAGTAGCTTAACCGGAGATGTATTAACTATTTTGTCCTAAATTCTCCAATTCATTTTTAATGTCACTACAATTTGCTGTTTGGTGAATAAATCTCCACAATCTCCAGTATACTGATGTGTGTGTAATTTCTACTGTACAAAGTACTTAAAGCTTAAGTGTATTTAGCAGGATTTGTGCACAAGCTGTTAGCTAACTAAACATTTTGTACAGTTTGTTCTATTTATTTATTTATCTTTGCCTCCGCTAAACAAAAAAAATCACAGCCAGCTAAGAGAATAGCTTTCAATGTGCAGCTCACTAGTATCTAGACCCCTCAAGTTAAATCATATCTATCCATCACACTCTGCTCTTCTGTTCGAAGGTTTGTGGGAAAGTTGGCTCCTATATGCCAACTTGGTGGCGATACAGTGTCCTCTGCTCTTTTTGGACAAGAGTGTAAAGACCAGGGATAGTCAACTTTGGCACTCACGATGTTGTGGACTACATCTCCTCTGATGCATTGCCACCATTAAAGCTGTTCCACAATAGCGGTGTGCTTAAGGATGTCTTCTCTTGTTTAGATTATTGAGTGATATTCTAGGTACAAACATTGCCCTTGATCTGCGCTGCCCGCAGTAAAGCCATCAGGAATGTGCCTCTCTAAAGAAATGATTTGCTTCATTCACAGAATATGCCCAGCTGTGCGTACCTGTGCTACAAGAAGGTGGTTAACAGTAACACACCTAAGACATCTTGAAAAGTAAAAATAAAGTACATAAAAAGAATATAGGAAATTATTGCTAGATTGTCACCCCACCCACCAACTGTATACTTGTGCAATTCTTCACCTGCCTTTCCCCTTCTGGACTCCACCACTTATTCAAATTGTTTATATTTCTTGTTCTAAATGTTTTCTGTTTTTTTTTAAATTATATATATTTTCTTTTCCCAAGAAATACTTTTATTTATATTGCTTTAAAACATTTAAAATGGATTGTATTATACTTCTCCAGATGATAATGTAGCTATGTTGCTGTGCAGTGCTTAAGTGTTTTTGGATTTATATAAACTATTTTAACAGTTGTCATATTGTCTTAAATATTATGCTTGTCTATATTTACATACTTACATTCCTCTGTCTGCCACACTCTATGTAATGTATGCTTAGCTTTTTTGTATTATGACAATATGAGAATGTGTGCTCTGCCTCTGCCTATGTGTTTTTCCACAATAAAAAAAATATGTAAAAGCACAAATTTCAGAAGTTTCTATGTGTTAATGTACAGGGCTGTCTGGCTGTTCTGTCATGGCAAAGAAATTAAATAAACCCCTGAAGTATGTAACGTGTTACTACTGAAGGAATGCCTAGCACACATGCAGTGGTACAGCATTTCTCTGGAGTGGCCCAATCATGCATGAGCGTGCCTGAGGCATCATGGGACAGAGAAGTCACCCTGACACTGAAGGTACTTACCTCTGCTGAATTGTTTACCCAGTAATGCCTCGCTTATTGGGGTGAAGAAAAAATAACTGTTACTTCCAGATAAGTGACTTCTTAACTTTAAAGGGACACTCTAATCACCAAAACCACATTATATTGCAGTGGTCTGGGTTCACAGATGCTGTCACTTACTCATATCATGTAAAACAGGGCTGGGCAAAAGGTAGGTATGTTATAGAACTGCAACTGCCATGATGGTGTACCAACTTTTAGAATGGCCAAATATTCTTAAATGTTCATCTTACATGTTCGACAACATCTAAGGATCTACATTTTGCACACCCTGATGTAAAATATTGCCATTTCTGTGCAACAGCAATGTTTACAATTGTCAAAGAACATGCACAGTATGATGACCCTGAACACTGCTAATACCTATAACAGAGAAGCATTTGGTTCAATGCTTCTCCAAGAGAAGCAATGTACTGTTGCGGCATAGCTATTGATGTGCTTATGCCGTTGGCCTTTAAAGTGGCTTTGTCACTTTGGAATATTTCATTTCATTTTCATTAAGACTGTGCTTGAATTTTCATTGAAATACCAATGCCGTCCAAAGATATCATAAGACAAAGTTGAGACTGCATTGTCTAATGGTAAATATGAGGTTGACAAAAGTCTGACATTAACTTTTGTCCAATCCCAGCAGCCATCACAGTTGATGGCTTTTGGATTCAGATATTGATATGGATGTGAGAATACAGTACAGATGTGGCGCCTGGCAGATAAAGCCAGGGGCAGAAGAGGGTGCACGGAGTGGCCGCGAGGGACAGCTTCAGGTAACATTGGATTGCACTAGAAATCATCTGTTCTAATAATCTCATTGTAAGAGGAGAGATTGCTGCAAGGACTATGTCCTAGTAATGGATCACATATAAGTTTTTGTTTTTGTTTTTCAGTTTTTATTTTATTTTTTTAAATGGGGGGCCCAAAATCAAAAATATAACAGAATCACTTTAATTTTGAATATATCTACATTTATTTTGAATGGATATTTAGCTATTTCTCTGAAGATCAATTCCTCTGCCAGATGTATGGTGGCTCCTTTGATTCCTGGTATGTCCCCGTAGGACAAGTAAAAATCAGACTTTCAGGAGAAAAGAAAACATTCCATGTAAGTAACAATTCTGCAATAACACTTATCATATTTGCACTGCACACCTGTGGACATTACAGTGTTAGTAAGCAAGGAGGGATATTTGCTGACTGTGGGTCCTAACTCTCCAGTTGAAACTTAGCGTGACATCTGCAGACACAAGCACTAAAATTCCTGGCTCGTATAACAAACATGTTTAACGAAGACACTGACCAGCCTGGCTGCACTTTTTATTGCTGTCTTGCAAACATTAGATTTATCAGAGCATGTGTGTTAAGGCTTAGTTCTATAGAGTAGGTTTTAGTCTGAAGCAGATATTAATGTAATTATTGATAGAAAAGATCAGTGTCTGGGGAACAGAGAATTATGGGTAACAGTAGTAGCTATTCTGGATATATCTGAGGGTGATGTAATTTTTATCTTGAAATAAATTACCTTATTATTTAGTTAATAGTCCTAAAATTAAATAGAAAGATGCATTACTAATAATATTTTTTTTTTTTTGCCAAGTTTGCTAATGGTTTTTATTAATTTTATTCTGGCATTAGAAAATACAGGCACATGAGTCAACTGTGCTTGACAATCTATTGATAATTATATGTAAGCATTCACAGAATTCACATGTAAAAGCCTATGTTTACATTTAAATATTATCAAACCTATGTCTACATTTAAATATGATTTTATATTTATATATATATAGTGGGACCACGGTTTACGAATTTAACCCCTTAAGGACACATGACATGTGTGACATGTCATGATTCCCTTTTATTCCAGAAGTGTGGTCCTTAAGGGGTTAATGCATTCTCCGGGACGTTTCTTATTGCGAAACATTTGTAAACCGAAACACGGTTTCCCATAGGAATGCATTGAAAACCAATGAATCCGTTCTGGAAGTCTGAAAAAAGTAAAAATGAGCTGGCATGGAAACCAACCCACAATGCAGAACACACAATAAAAGGCATGCAAACAGCAAAGCTCAGCTCCCTACCTTTCCCCAGCTTGAGAAATGCACCAAAAAGTCCCAAAACAACGGCAAACAATTTCCAGAGTGGCTCCAAAACTCGATACAAAAGCCGCTCCAACACCTCCACACTCAACGCCACGTGCCACCCACAGGTTCCAGCATGCAGGGGGCGGTGCTATAAACCTCCCAGTCCCAGGTGCAATGCATCCTGGGGAAACTTGCTTTGTATTGTGAAAACAATTTGTAAACCGAGGCATTATTTTCAATGGATTTTCATTTGTAAACCGAAAATTGTGTTAAAGGACCACTATAGGCACCCAGACTACTTCAGCTCAATGAAGTCGTCTGGGTGCCAGGTCCATCTAGGGTTAACCCTGCCTTTCAGAGAAACTGCTATGTTTACATATGGGTTAATCCAGCCTCTAGTGGCTGTCTCATTGATAGCCGCTAGAGGCGCTTCCGCGCTTCTCACTGTGATTTTCACAGTGAGAAGACACCAGCGTCCATAGGAAAGCATTGAGAATGCTTTCCTATGGACTGACTGAATGCGCACGTGGCTTGTGCCACGCATGCGCATTCAGTCGAAGAGGGAGGAGAGTTCCCAGCGTTGATTGAGCCCGGCGCTAGAGAAAGGTAAGGGTTTAACCCCTTCCTCCCCCAAGAGCCCGGCGGGAGTCGGGCCATGAGGGTGGGGGCGACCTAAAGACCATATAGTGCCAGGAAAACGAGTTTGTTTTCCTGGCACTATAGCGGTCCTTTAACCGAGGTGTTTGTAAACCGAGGTCCCACTATATACCCCCAAAAAATCAATGCGATGCATCACCTCCATATCTCAAGTTGGAGTTTGAAAGTTCTTTATTGACCATAAAAACTTGAGAAGTCACATCACATGTCTCCCAAATGTCCCTATGTATGAGGGATAGTCTCTATTTGGGGCCCAAATCCCTTTTCACCTCTTTTCTATCCTAATGTTCCTCTTTTCTAGGAGCTCCATAACAGGGCCGCCATCAGGGCATGACAACCATAACGGTTGTCATGGGCCCGGCGGTCCTGGGGGGCCCGGACTGCTCAGGGAGTCCTGGGCCCCACATTCTATTTGTGCACATATAGATAGCGATTATCGCTATCTATATGTTCACCTGCGGGCCCTGGCTACCTGTAGAATGCAGACGGGGACCAGCCAACACATCTTAACACTCCAGCTGCTCCTGCCTGTAAGTCTCGCGAGCTCCGCGGCGGGCAGACCGTTGTCACGGGTTGCCATGGCAACGCTCCGCGCGGCAAACAGGCACAGCTCGCGAGACTTACAGGCAGGAGCTTGTGGAGTGTTAAGATGTGCTGGCTGGTCCCCGTCTGCATTCTACCGTGGCTGGCACCCTCTACCAGACCACCGGACCACCAGGGATGCAATCTCCCCCCTCCCTGGCCAGGTAAGAAGCAGGGAGGGGGGAATAAAATGTAAATACTACAAAAAAGGCTCCCCTCTCACCCCCACCCCCCTATGCAGCCCCCTATTTTACATAGAGCCCCCACATTTACACACACTAAAACCACAACACACACACACTGCATACACACACTAAAACCACAACACACACACACACACTGCATACACACACTAAAACCACAACACACACACACACACTGCATACACACACTAAAACCACAACACACACACTGCATACACACACTAAAACCACAACACACACACACACACTGCATACACACACTAAAACCACAACACAAACACGCACTGCATTCACCATACACACACTAAAACCACAACACAAACACGCACTGCATTCACCATAAACACACTAAAACCACAACACAAACACACACTGCATTCACCATACACACACAAAAACCACAACACAAACACGCACTGCATTCACCATACACACACTAAAAACACAAACACACACTGCATTCACCATACACACTAAAACTACAACACAAAAAACACACTGCATTCACCATACACACTAAAACTACAACACACACTGCATTCACCATACAAACACTAAAACCACAACAAAAACACACACTGCTTTCACCATACATTCGCTAAAACCTCAACACAAACACACACTGCATTCACCATACACACACTAAAACCACAACAAAAACACTCACTGCTTTCACCATACATTCACTAAAACCTCAACACAAACACACACTGCATTCACCATACACACACTAAAACCACAACACAAACACACACTGCATTCACCATACACACCCTAAAACCACAACACAAACACGCACTGCATTCACCATACACACACTAAAACCACAACACAAACACACACTGCATTCACCATACACACTAAAACTACAACACAAAAACACACTGCATTCACCATACACACTAAAACTACAACACACACTGCATTCACCATACAAACACTAAAACCACAACACAAACACACACTGCATTCACCATACACACACTAAAACTACAACACAAACACACACTGCATTCACCATAAACACACTAAAACCACAACACAAACACACACTGCTTTCACCATACACACACTAAAACTACAACACAAACACACACTGCATTCACCATACACACACTAAAACTACAACACACACACACACTGCTTTCACCATACATTCACTAAAACCACAACACACACACACACTGCATACACCATACACACACTAAAACTACAACACAAACACGCACTGCATACACCATACACACACTAAAACTACAACACAAACACGCACTGCATTCACCATACATACACTAAAACCACAACACAAACACACACTGCATTCACCATAAACACACTAAAACCACAACACAAACACACACTGCTTTCACCATACACACACTAAAACTACAACACAAACACACACTGCATTCACCATACACACACTAAAACTACAACACACACACACACTGCTTTCACCATACATTCACTAAAACCACAACACAAACACACGCTGCATACACCATACACACACTAAAACTACAACACAAACACGCACTGCATTCACCATACACACACTAAAACCACAACACAAACACACACTGCATTCACCATACATACACTAAAACCACAACACAAACACACACTGCATTCACCATAAACACACTAAAACCACAACACAAACACACACTGCTTTCACCATACACACACTAAAACCACGGGGGGCCCACACTTTGAACTGTGTCAGGGGCCCCGAAATTTCTGATGGCAGCCCTGCTCCATAATGTTGGTGTGTCTGACTGCATAACAGACCTCCATAGCAATAATACTCACAGTAATGTGCCTTTAAACTACAATAAATGTATTTTGAAATCAGTCTGTGTAAATAAGATTCATTGTTTTGTTCTAAATTGCAATTTAGTTGCATAAATTATTGGTAAGTAACCTAAAATTCCTCAGAAAATTCCCCTGGCAACACCCCTAAAATAAGAGTCCCTCTTGGTCCATTTGTGCCTCGTTTCCTCTGAGCGGATCGGTTCGGTTCAGTTCGGTACGGTTCGCTATTTTGTGTGTTTCCTTTATGAAAGTGGTCCATACAAGCGAACCGTACCAATCCATTCAGGGTCCTGCTTCAGATGTAGGGCCATAGAAAATGGAACGGTTCGGTTAGGGCGGAACTACTATACAATCCATTGATTGGTGGACAGGAAGAGCATTTCTAAACCCTGCATGGCCCTGAAAGTCTGACTTGCAGTGGAACCGCTCACCAGAATGGGCTGGTCCATTCTAAACCTTCCAAACTGTACCAACCCGAACCGATCCGCTCAGTGGAAACGAGGCATTGGAATATTGGAAAGTATGAAATCATGATGACATCATTAAAGATAATAATGATGACGACATGATGATAGCAACATTGTCCAGATGCTGTGATTTAAAGGCCTGTGTGATACATACAGCTTATCCGTTAGAGAGAGACAACTCAATGTTGTCCAGCTAACAGAGGCGAGCCCTAGGTATTTAGCAATACCTGGTTCTCCGCAATACCAGCAAGTACATATAAAGCACGCCGTTCCATGCTGTGTTTGAGCAATAAGCATTGGATTGCACGATAGCCTTGAACAAAACGCAGTCCTTAAAGGGTTGAAAAAAAATATGGTTGCATAAATATACCTGCTTTGCTCTGAAATGTTACATATTTTTGCAATGAAACATGTTAACCAGCTGTTTTCAGAAGACAAAATTATGTTGGTGCATTTTTTAGCATCCATCTCTGCCCTCTTGCTCCTTTGCAGTTTTAGTCATTGAGGGTACAGATATACTACATTGTGACGCAGAGGTAACAGATGTAAAAAAAAATCTCCAGTCTTCATTGAAAATAAAGAGTTTAAAATCGAACTTTTTTTTTTTTAAATAAAAAAAATAATAAAACTCATAGCATACAGAAGGCAAATTAAAGGTTAGGCCAGTGTTGGGGTGAGCAATGTTTACCTTTTATGACTATAGTTTTAAATGGTTATGGTTTCAAAACCCAATTTTCATATGTTGATTTGACAGTGACCTATATACCTATAGATTTCTTTGCATTTCAATATTATTATTTTTTTGTTTTGTTTAAATTATCACAAGAAATGTCATTCATTTTATATATATATATATATATATTGAATTTAAAGATGTAAAAAAATGCTAGAGTCAAACGTCTGAGAACCCAATCTTCGAACAACCTTGGAGGGTGCATTATAAATCATGCATCGTGTCTTCTGTCAGTACAGGCATCACACAGCATTACAAGGGAGAGGAAATCGAGCAGGGCGGGCGCGTCAAGCGAAATATCCAGAGTGTGAGGCTCCTTGCTGGCTGAGTGTCCCTTTGTCCCTCCTCTCTCTCTGCACAGCCCCAATGACAGCGGGGACCCCCGGACCCATGCCATCCTGATCCCGGCCCCAGAATGCCGGACACAGAGCCGGACAGAGGCAAGAAAGCCCAGCAGGATGGGGAACGGGCAGAGCCGGCTGCCAGCCAGCATGGCACGACTGGGGTCCTGGGTAAGGCTGCTGACAGCTTAGAATAAAGCCTGGGAATAAAAGGTGAGGGGAGGTGGGATGGAGGCATGGATGGGGTCTAGTCCTGGCACATCTCAGGTAGGATGGCACCTACCCATGTGCCCAGAGATGCCAAGGCTGGCCTCTGCAGTATGCCCATGCTTTGTATTTATCCTCATACTGATGATATGCCCTGCTGGGCACTGTATGATAGGGCACAGAATCTGGGAGTCCCTGCAATGCCTGCTGCTAATACTAGCAGGATGTGTACACTGATAGCATGCTTCTTCCTGTATTGCAGTGGTTATACTTCACAATCCCGTATATATTCTTATATAGGCAACAGAACATCTTCATTATGTGAAATATAAGCAGGACACATACATTGTGAACAGCTCCTTCTTGTTGTACATGCACATGGCATCCAAGTCTAAATATTTCCTTATGTCTAAGGTTGTAGATCTATATTAGCTTGGACATAAGGCAACATTTAGGATTGGATCCATGTATTTATATATGGGGGGCACTGGTCTCTGTGATGTGTTTGAGCTATAAGACATTGTCTGCGAAAGGGTATAGACAGTGTGCCTGCAGTGCATTGGCCATGCTTTGTGTTTGAGAGGATTAGGTGCATTGTAAAACATTATACATTGCTGGAGTTGATGGGGATGGACGTTCTGTATTCTGTGCATGGAATCCTCACAGTGAATATTGTTATTAGAGAAACATGACTGGAATGTGATGGTACATGTGTGTGATGACATGTGCTCTCTGATTTCTATTTTTGCGTGTGCTGCACTTATATGGTCTATAGACTAGAAAGACTCGAGTTAGAGATGTCATATGTATATGGTGTGCGTTACATGTGTTTTAGTGCTGCAAATGGCTATGGTTTATATATGCTATATCATGTATATCATTACAATCAATTACATCATAGGTGAGGTGAGGTCACATGAGGGGCTGGATGATGTGCCATATTTAAACAGGATTTCCATAATAAAGACAATTCTTATTTTTGGAGGGTGATGAGGGTCATGTTTCTTCGTTAAAACAGATTATTCCAATTTTTTTTTTTTAAAGAAATTCACTTTAGTTTGTAAGCGATCTATTTATATTGGGCATTTATAGAATATAATTAGCATTCTTTTGGGATAACCTTGTAAATGCAGCAAAAACTTCTCTGCTTCAGTAATGAGCATAAACGTGCTGCTGCAGCCATGGGCATAAAATGGGAAATGCAAAAGTATGACTTCTATGTATTTTACACTGATGATATCATGACAATATATGCCCTGAATTTCAGCTGCAAATATTAAGAAATTACATTGCGATATCATGTGCCTTTTTTCTGTGAGAGGTCTTTGAGGCATCATTGTTGCTGTCAAAAGTCAGGAACCAATTGTCAGCATTGTAATTATTTTATCTATAGATTTTGTTAGCAAAATTGCTAATATATATGTAAATTGGAAGACAAACCTATGTAAAAATACTTATTTCATCCAACTGTTCTCCGGCGTAGACCTCTATGGTGAAGAACTGACTGACAGGAAGAGCAGCAGAGACCAACTAGAGAGGGCTGTACTACTTTTCAATCTTAGCAGCCACCTCACATGCAGGCCGGATTTACATGTCAATTACCTGTAGGCACAAACTTCCAAGGTGCCCCCTGTTCCCTCCACCCACCCAAAAAAGGCAGATAAGTGAGTTTAAAAGACTACTATAATCTTTTTCTGTTTTAGCTTTATAATGCCTTATTGGGCACTATTGATCTTGTCCAACATGCTTATTTAATGAAAAAAAAAAAGATTAAAACACGCCCTGTCTGATGTCACGCGGGGTTATCCATGGTCAAATCAAATGCCTCTCTTCATAGGGAAGTATTTGATTTGACGGTCTTACTGGCTCAGAGGTCCTGGTCCGGTGAGGGAGGGCTTTAATTTAAAATAAAATAAAAATGTAATGGTTAGAAATGGAGGGTCACAAAAGAGACACTGAATATTCCCATTGCTGACTTGCTGTCTGCAAGGGACAAACTGATTAAATCTGTCGACAGACGTAATTGTTGCACAGGATTAATATTCACAGGATTAATATTCACATAAGTCACATGTGCCGTGGTGTAACTAGCCCCAGCACACATATAGACCACCATGACCACTTCTAAAAGCAGAAAAGTAACCGTGGTGGTTGGAGTAACACTTTAAATGGTTACTTCAACCACCACGACCAGTTTAGTGTTTTGAAGTGGTCATGGTGGTCATGGACCGGGTTCTGTTCCTACGAACCGGTCGTAGAACGAATTGGTCGGTAAGTGAGGAGTGAAGGGATTCCCTGCTCTGGTGCGTTCGTCTATGTTCAGGGAAACTTACCCTAAATTACCCTAAATACCCTAATACCCTAATAAATAAATACAATAAAAAAGGCTGCGCACAAATATAAAATCCAATGGTTTAAACAAAAAAGGAGAGAATAAGTCCAGCTATTTTGTCCTTACAAGTGTCCTTGGATGTTGAGGTCTTCTACTTGTGTAGTGGTATCACTTAATATGAAAGATAAAAAGGAACAAGGAACAACCAATGGTTTAGTACGTAAAATTCAGATATAGGCGTGAAAAATAATAGTATAAAACTCACATTTACCCTTATAAATAATACTCTAATACCCTAAATCCCCGAGCATAGATTTGAGGGATTCCCTGCTCTGGTGTGCTTTTCTATGTTTGGGGAAACTTCTCAACGCCTGCAAATAGAGCCTAATCTTATTGGCTCTTTACTTGTGAGTACATTGATAAAAGATTTACTAATTATTTTACATATTTACCTGCTGTATTGCACTAGGATATGGTTACTTTTGTATTTCAGTAGCGAATACGTTGGTCTTGGTCCAGTGCATCAAAACGTTTATAATATATTGAACTTACACGCTCCACCTACCTACGGTATGTAACGAATGTCAATTCTGTGCATAAAATACATCTATCGTCGACGTGAAGATTGCTACATTGTGTTTCTTTCGCTGCACATTTTTTAAAAAGCAAACAAAACTCCTGTCCTCATAGTGACCAATAGGGCACCTTATCCCAGAAAAGTTCCACTCTCAAAAGGGTTAGAGTAACCCTTTAATAAATTTATTAACTGGAAATTGCAGGCATAAAAAAAAAACCTATTGAACCTGAAACTGCATGTGTATATGTATGTGCATACTTGTACTTAGAATTTATTGTGTTTGAATCTGTGAGTCAAGTGGGTGTATGCAACTGTATAAAATGGTAAAGTGGGGGTGGTTAGGCTACAGAGGAGTTTGTGTTGTAAGGGGTGTTTAGAATTAATGGAGTTATGTTTAGAGAAACATTACATTTAATTAGTATTGGGGTACATTGTATGTTTACAGGATTATTCACTAAAGTGAGAATTCAAGGTGAATGCAAAGTGAATTCTAAATTTTAGACCAAAGTAGCCAAACTGGAAAATATCTTTTAGTCAGCTATACTTTCCATTCAACTACTCTGGTCTTAAATCTGAAATTCACTTTGACGTCTCACTTTAGTGATTGAGTCTGTTAATTTTTAGAAGTAGTTAAACGTTAAATGTAGGGTTAGGATAAATGGTTTTGTTTCAGGTTCAGGCTTTGAATGCTTACATTTAGGAAACAGTTTGTTTACGTTTTGTGAGGGGTTAAATTAAGGTGATGGGGAAAAGAGTTGTTTAGGGTGTGGGATGTGAAGTTTGAAGGTGTATTAACAAAGTACTCACCCTTCTCTGATTGATGGTAATACTGCTGTAGCTGTTATAAAGTGTGACTCACTCAGTGCTGTCCCTTATCCTCCTGTAATGAATGATCTGTGTGAGAGGTTACTAGTGGTAGATAGGAAATACTCCTTCCAGTTCCTGTTCAGCCTCACACACAGACACTGGACGAGTTGGGATAGCACTGCGTTTTACACCCTCTATAACTGTTCCTGCAGCTCTTTTTATCGAGCATGGGAGGCTGTATGCACTACAGCGGACACTATCCAAGACCGCTGCTGCTGCATATCTCCATCACCTGCCTACCTAAGCTCTAAAAAGGCCTACTCTGCCTAATGGGAGATCGAGGGTCTGTGTGCATGTACCGCGGTTGCTGTGGTTAATCACTTATAGTGCTAGGAGCATAGAAACTGACGTCACTCCGTTAAGACACTGGCATCCTGTTAATGAAGCCAGTGTGTCAACGTCACAGAGAAGTTTGCCCTGCCTCATGCCCAAATATGGCAAATTAAATCCATATTCCGTTGGCGGAGTGGATGTTACAGTAATGTAACATGAGCAGTGCTAATCACATAATGGATCTGGACTGGAGGTGAGTTAATATATCTAGCAATTTTATATTGAATATAACAATCCTGCTATAAACTGGAGCCAGCAGCCAAAGACTGGAACCAACTGGGCTGCATTGTGGAATTAATACGTCCACATAATCAGTGCCAATTTCTCAAACCTGGATAGACACTGATTGGCTGAGAGTGCTGAGCTAACTCACCTCTACTAATCACATGCAAACCCAACTCAGAACGAATTAAATTTATATGGAAGAAGTGTAAAAATTTCTATTGTAAAGGCGTCATTAATGTGGACAAGTAGGTGGTCTCTGGATGCAAGGAACAACTCACACATTAAACTGGGGGATGGTGACAGATACTCTCTAGGCAACAGTGAGCTGTAGTGGTTATGTTGTTGAAAGTGCCCCTTTAAAGCTATACTAAGTGACCTAAAATGACACATTGGGAAACTGACCCTCCATTTTCCAATGTGTTACATAAATAATGCATAACATTCTTGCAAAAATAAAAGGGAAACATACTTTTAGTTACTAACACTTGCATTTGCAGAGTTTTAGCAACAGACAGATATGGTGTTAGCAACAGCCTCTATGGGCAGAAAGAGGCTGGAACAATCAAGAGCCTCTAGAATTTGTCTACCCTATATCACAGTTTGGTGGTCCAGAAAGTGTGCAGAGATCTGACAAGCATGTGTATGGCTGCAGCTTGTCCAAGGACAAAGAGATGTCTGTCATTTGTACGTGCTGCGTGGGCATGCTGCTTGGGCAAGTTTGACGCATCTCACACAGTAAATGAGGAAATAAAAATATTTTCTCTAATGCCAAAAGCCAGAAAGACAGACTTATTGCTGCAGCAGGTTTTGCAAATTGATGCAGTTTTAGGTCAGTTGTAGAGTACTCTCTGAAACAAAACATTTGTAGTGATCGAAAGTAGTTTTGGTGTTTAGTGTGAGTCTTTAGTACATTATTTGAATAATTTCATAAAAAATTGTACGTTTCCAAAAAGAAGATACTAACCTATGCAGTTCTTCTGCTAGGCACTGAAACCAGGAATTGGCTGAGGTATCTTAACCAATCCCTACCTTCCATTTCAGCCAATCCCTTCCTTCCATTCCTTCATTCATACATTTGTATGGGTGCTTGCATCTTGTCACTCAAGTGCATGCACACTATTCATCTTTTTAGCTATGAAAATATTTTTTTTAAAACCTTTTTTAAAGAAATGAAGTTACCATCAAGACATAACTGTTGCTAATTTCTGGTAGAAATAGGTATGCTTGGAAAACAGCTTGCTGTTGGAAGAAGGAGATAGTAGGATGCAGTTGTGGATACAGATTTTTGCCCTTTACTTTGCATTGATTTTAGATTAATGATCTGTAAGTATCATTGTTAGATGATCTGTTTCCACATTAAAACATCTGTTACGAAATCTGTATATGAAACATAATGATAGCTGGCTTTAAACCGTGATCCAGAAAATGTCCTTTGATCCCCTTACAAAATTCTAGTGATCTTGTTTTATATCTCTGTATTACATGAGGCATAGACATCATCTTTAGGGTTTATTTGGGATTAATATTTTCAGCAGCTCAGATCCTGATGTAGTATTTTTCATCGTTTTATGCACTTAAAGCAAAGACACAGAAGAATCAGTCTGTCCAATACACTTTCCTCTTCACACATAATTATCATTGCCAAATGCTATGCCATCCATTTATATTAAAGATTTCCAAGTGAGATGCATACTATAGGGCTGTTATATTGTACTGTGTACATATAACATGACCTTTCATTAATACCCGGTATAAGAAGCGGCCCTAGCAAGCCATGTCACAATCCTATCTTTAATTTCATATGCTGAGATACCCAGAAAAAAAGCTTTTTAGTAGAGGTACTCACTGTTAAAGTATTTTATTAGCTTTTGCCTTTGTAAGTAAGACATTATTTCATCACTAGTCACAAGACAGCTGTTTGTACTGTTTGTTTTGTACTGTAATTTTTAGTTTTTACACTTATTGCCAGGGTTTTTTATATATATTATACTTTAGGCAATGCAGACGTTAAAGGGACACTAGAGTCACCAGAACAACTAGGCTGTGTTTGACGTGTGCTGGCTCTGCCCCTGATCTGCATCCTTGACAGTCTCAGCGATTCCTACGGGAAAGCATTGTAATTGGCGCACAGAATCACTTCTGATGATGCCAGGCATGTAAGCAGATGGGAGGCAGCAGCTGCAGACTTGAATACAAGTAAGATTTTACTATATTTAGGGAAGCAAGGTGGGGCCAGGGGAACTAGATGGTGGTTTTAACGCTATAAGATCAGGAATACATTTGATTTTAGAGTGATGCTACTTTTATGTCCCTCTATTTTTTAGTTATATAGAAGAAAAAGTAGCAACTAAGGATCTTAGGCAATGGGCTGTTAACCGGCATAAAAGTCCAACCTACTGCACCCACTGACGTCACAGGGGCCTTGCTCTGTCAAATCACAGGCTTCTCATAGAGAAGCCTGTGATTAAACAGAGCAAGGCCCCTGTGACATAAGTGGGTGCGGAAGATCAGCTCCAGGAGCTTTGACCGGCAGTGAACTTCTCATCTTCTCTGTTAATTGAACTTTAATCACACACTGGAGGCTCTATCAGGATATTAAGAGAGCAAGTTATAAACATTTCTAAATGAAACAGACTGAGCAATAAAGTAAGTTTAAAAATTAGATCTCTCTTTGCAGGAAGTGATTAGGGAGACTATGTAAGTCAGGCAGGGAAGGTATGGCTAGGGCTGCATAAACAGTGATTTAACCCCTACATGGCAGAGAACTGACTAGTGGGACTGTAGAGGCATGATCTATTCACCAAAACCACTTACTTAAAGGAATTCTATAGCTTTATGAACGCAGACTCTGCTGTTTTATGAGTTTAACATAGTTATGACAGAGAAACATTCTTTAGTGGTTGGTTCGAAGACAGCTACTAAAGTCATGTTAGAACTGCAATGTAAAAATTGCATTTTACATTGCAGGCTTGAACAAACTGGGGAAGTGGACCCAGACAACTTCATTGATATCAAGTGGTCTGAGTTCCATTAGTGTCCATTTAAGCTAAAGTTTATTTTTATTGCTTAGAGTGTCTCTGTAATAGGGATTTATCCCCTGCAACCAATTTGTGAAAGTGAAAGTCCTGTAAGTTTTCTTGTAATTGTCCTATAAATTCTTGTAATTGTCCTTTATGTAATTATAATTATATATATAAATAATTATAATTACATAAATAATTAGCGTCATACTACGTATATTTTAGTAATACTATATATGTAGAATATATATATATATATATATATAAAAAAAAAAAGAGATAAACTTGGCACTCACCCTTTTCAAAAAAAATTCCAATATTCTTGCCTGGGTGCAGACCTCAGCGTAGGTATGAATATTCCAATATTGTAATAAGGTGCACTCACAGGACTTTTTTTCAATAGCTTACTTTTATTCTGAGAAGTGAATTACATGTGAAGAAAATATCGTAAATCGACGTTTCGTCGATTTACGTTTCGTCGATTTACGATATTTTCTTCACATGTAATTCACTTCTCAGAATAAAAGTAAACTATTGAAAAAAAGTCCTGTGAGTGCACCTTATTACAATATTGGAATATATATATATATATATATATATAAACTTAAGAATGAAGGATGCACTCACAGGACTTGGTGAAAAAATCTTCTTATTTTATTCAATAACGGTGTAAACCCCGGCAAGTATTCCATAATATTGTAAAGGAGAGTGCCAAGCTATTACTTATACTTTATATATATATATATATATATATATATATATATTTATTTATATTAAAATACACTTAGAATGATAGTGTACACCCTGTTCCAAATTATTATGCAAATTCTATTTAAGTGTCACAAAGATTAAATATTTTGTTTTTCAGTTTAACTCATGGATGGCATTGTGTCTCAGTGCTCTTTTGATCACTGAAAACAATCTCGGACACCTGTGATAATTAGATTGCCAGGTGAGCCAAATTTAAGGAAAAACTACTAAAGGAGGGTGTTTCACATTATTAAACAGAGCACCATTTTCATGCAATATGGGGAAGAAAAAGGATCTCTCTGCTGCCGAAAAGAGTGAAATAGTTCAATGCCTTGGACAAGGTATAAAAACATTAGATATTTCACGAAAACGTCAACTATTAAGAGATTTGTGGCTGATTCAGAGCACAGACGGGTTCATTCAGATAAAGGCACATTGAGGAAGATTTCTGCCAGATCCATGCATCGGATCAAGAGAGCAGCTGCTAAAATGCCATTACATAGCAGCAAACAGATATTTGAAGCTGCAAGGTGTAGAGTCCTCCAGAATCTTGCAACTGTGCATAAACCTTCTATTCGGCCCCCACTAACCAATGCTCACAAGCAGAAACGGCTGCATTGGGCAGAAAAATACATGAAGACTAATTTTCAATCAGTCCTGTTCACTGATGAGGAATCATGGGAAGAGAGCTGGTTGGCCCCTTTAGGGTCCTCGAAGGTGTAAAGATGACCTTTGCAAAGTATGTGGAGTTTCTGACTGACGACTTTCTTCCCTTGTACAGAAGGAAGAACTATGCTTTCCGTAATAAAATCATCTTCATGCATGACAATGCACCATCTCATGCTGCAAAGAATACATTTGCATCAATGGCTGCTAAGGGGATAAAAGGAGAGAAAGTCATGGTGTGGCCTCCATCCTCCCCTGACCTCAATCCTATTGAGAACCTTTGGAGCATCCTCAAGCAAAAGATCTATGAGGGTGGGAGGCAGTTTACATCCAAACAGCAGCTCTGGGAGGCTATTCTGACATCTTGTAAACAAATTCAAGCAGAAACTGTCCAAAAACTCACAAGTTCAATGGATGCAAGACTTGTGAAGCTGCTATCAAATAAGGGGTCCTATGTTAAAATGTAACGTGACCTGTTAAAATGTTTAAAAAGTTAAAATTTTGTTATAAGTTTGACTGAAATAGCTTTTGATTTCAGTGAATATGCTGCAAACACAACACATGACAATTTTCAGTTCTTTACAACCTATAAAGTGTTTTGAAACTTACTGTGCGTAACAATGTGGAACAGTGCATTGTAAGTTTTTTATGTTAAAAAAAAATACTGTCATCATTAGGAGGTTTGTTCAATAAAATTTGAATTGTACTCTTAATAGTTGATAACATGAAAATTATGCTGACTGTTATTTACATCAATTATTTAGGTAAATGAGAAAAATATAATCTGCATAATAATTTGGAACAGGGTGTATGTGCATATAAAAGTTGTTAAATCATATATATATGATCTAAGTATGTTTTAATTAATTTAGAAACTGTTTTAAAACTTTATCTAACTTTTTAAACTTTTCTACAGGCATTAGGGGGACTGCCTGAGAGCTCAGGCAGTCCCCCTGCAGGCAGAGATGCAGACATCCTCTCCGGCCATGTCATCGCGAGGACCCAGCGATCATATGGCCAGGGAGGGCCGAATCTGCCAGAGGGGAACTGCCTGGTCTCCCAGACAATCCCCAGGATCGGGGACTGCCGGCGGGGACCCGGTGAATACAAAGAACGGCGAAGACGTTCTTTGACGCCCTGCGGGGTTTAGGACCACCCCTGTAGCGGAGTAACAGGGGTTAATCCAAGAGTCCTCCGCTGGTAACCAAGATTGAGCATACAGAAGGCAGGAAAACACAGCATAATTCCCATTCCCAATGACTAGACGACACACAGTCTGGGAGTCAACTGATTTTTAATAACACCATCTCTGCTTTTATGTGATTCTCCCATGCAAGGGAGGCAAATACCATAATTACTACATTACCCAATCACATAGACGGTACCTCCCCCACATCTCCTCCCCTTAGCTTAACAGTTAACATCTGTAATGCTTTAATTGGAACTATATGGAACACAACTGCAGATAATTGGTGGTTTTATTTAATGAATAGGAGAGGAGATAATGATTTAAATTAGTACAGGTACTGTCTCTTTAAATAATCGGAAATTGCTAAATGGAACAAGCACCAGCAGAATTGCGTATTAGTATAAAGGCAATAGGTAGCCCATGGCATAGAGAGACCTTCCAGATTAGCATTAGATTAGTAGGTTGCAGGAGATATCGGTTAGTTTGAAGGAAATAGAGGATAAGCAGAATTGCAAGCAGGCAGAATCCAGTTTGGACGAAAAGTACTACTTATCTTGTAGTGGTGGGAGTCCAGGCTTGCTCAGCTTTCCCTGAGAGGAATTGAAGGACTTGCAGGTAAGAGTTGGTCTTGGGATAATCCGTGGTCGAGGTGAGGAGAAGGTAGGTCAATGGTTCCCAGTCCGGTTCCGGTACACAGTGGAGGCAGAAGAAATCTCTTTAGCTGAGTTCGGGTTGCCGGTAAGCTTCCAATAATTCAGCCCTTTGAATCTGGCGCGGTCTCCCTATGTAGCGTGGGCAGACCGCGTCAGAGGAGGGGGCGTGGCCGAGCTCCGTCTACCCGGAAGTCACAGGGTAGCGGAGATGCCGGCAGGTTGGGACCTGACAACATCATTAAAATGTATAAATTTTTCCCCAATTCTTGGATGTACCCCAAATATTATAGGTACACCTTTAAATGGGGTATCCCCTGGTAGCCCTGATCTGGGTGAGAAACATACTCAAAAATCACCCAGATCAGACCAGGGGTTCGGGAGTTATGGAGAGGTAAAGATTTGACCGACAGCACGGGCAAAGTAGCCGAAAATAGTTCCATGAGTTTTGGCCCTGCAGTCGGTCTCTGTTCATACATCAAAAGTCCCGAAAGTGTATGCCATCCATTGTTAAGTTAGCATTCGGATGAATCCCCTGGTTCGTGGGATTCATCCTACCGAATGGCGGGCCGTTCGTAGATTTTAATCGGTACTTTCTGTAACCCTGGAGGTCTTAGCGGTGTTTGGTTAGTCGAGTGTCCAATTTGAGTTCCAGACACTCGACGACCAAACACTGCTATTCGTGCGTTTAAGATGGCCGCCGCCACGTGTTCGGCATACGAACGGCGGCCACACACGAACCCTATTTAGCATTTGCAACATTGTTGCATTTCGTTAATGAGAGACACACGACCACATCGGGGTGGTCTCTCATTCGGTATTTGAATCGTTTCCCGAACAGAACGGTGGATATGGTTCGGGAAACGATTGCCTGGTTCATATATCCAACAATAATGATAGGGCCATTTCAAAAGTCCCGAGCATAGCTTATTTATATAATGGAAGTCCTTTTCCAGTCTTTTAGTGGCTAGTTTTGCCACAACCCCCACCAGGACGGACAGCCACTAGAGGCACATCTGCGACACTGGAGGCATATTATGCCTCCATCGCGCAGAGCGTCCATAGGAAAGCATTGAAAAATGCTTTCCTATGGACACTTTGAATGCGCGCGGGGCACTTGCCGCTCATGCGCATTTGGCTCCAGTGACGTCAGACAGGGGAGCTGACGTCGGCAGGGGGAGGATAGGTCACCAGCTCCGAGGGAGCCTGGCGCTGGAGTAAGGTAAGCTGCTGAAGGAGTTTTAACTGCTTTGTTTTCCTGACACTATAGGGATCCTTTAATTATTGTTGTACAGACATACTGGCAAATTCCAGGTTTGATTTACATTTTGTTTAGAACAGAACTTGTAAAATTGCCTCAGTCCTTAAGGGGTTAAGTCACTCCCACAAGCTCAAGTGTTTTAGTGGTTTAACAATTACTAACTGTTTTTAACATTAGATAGCAAGTTATGATAGCAATAGTCATGAAGCTAAGGCTGTCCAAGACAGCTATATGTCACAATAGCCAAGTGCCAGAGATTTGTGCAATAAGCACCTTAAGGCTTCCCCAACCCTTGTTTTATACCCGTGAATAATGCTCAATTGACATTATTCCCAAGGGTGCCTCCTGAAAAGCATCCTTAATAAAGGTTTTACCAATTCCATGGTTTGAGTCTTGTGCCCCACCATCATGAAACTTCACCAGCTACCACTGTAAGTGGCATATATATGCCCCTTAAATGACTTGGACTGGGATCTTTCCAGTAAACTCTAATCTCTCCGTGTGCGATTAGAAGTTCACAAAACTGTGAGCCGGGCTGTGAAAATGCTGATTCTTAACTTGCTCAGCAATTACACTTATCCTATGTTATGTATGGATGCTGGTCTGGGAATCATGGGAAACAAAATAAATCCTTTTTTTTTTTTTTATTCTTTTTTTTTTCATCTTGACAGAATCAGCAAACGTAACAGTAGCTGCATGACTTGTGCAAAAGTCAGAAATAGGGCAATACATTAGAACACATTAGAAAAAGGAACAAAGTATAATGCCTTTGAACAATGCTCATTCTACACAAGTAGGTACTATTTTGCCGGTCGTGAAGGGTTTTTACAATAAGATTGACATTGCCAGATTACCAGACATGCGTTTAGGTATGCAGTGATAACTTCACAAAACCATAGAGCATCCCATACCATAAGTGCCAAATACACACACCACTCCTTGTGTATCAGAACAGGCAAATTAATACTTATACATGTACAGGTACGTATAGGAGATGTTCCATATAAAGACCTATAAAGATAAAAAATAGTACATAGTATAGCCTGTATATGCAGAAAAAAGAAATGTGGAAGTGATTGAATACACTCACGAATTCCAGAGCCGTGCCAGGCTCTGTATATGATGCCCAAGGGTGCCTCAGAAGGCTCTGTGGAGAATCTTGAATGGTATCCCCCAGAAGTAGGAAAAACAGCAGCAAAGTGATGAATAAAAAATAATAAATTTATTGTAAATAAAAGTTAAAATAGTAACTGTGCAGGTCCCATATGGTAACACACAGAGTCACAGTCTTGCAGACGCGTTTCAACTCAATCCGAGTTTTCATCAGTGCATCAGTGCATCAGTTCATCATGCACTGATGAAAACTCGGTCTGCGAGGCGAGGCACCCATTTCAGCCCTGCCCCAGGTCGCTGCTGTCCCAGGGTTCCCATATTTGAAGGAATTTTTTAAGCGAGCCTTTTACTCTGGCCGTCAATTCGTCCATTAAATGGATCTCTTTAATTCTCGCTATAACCTCTGGTACCTTTGGGGTGTCCTGTTGCAGCCATGTGGCCGCCACTGCCTTCCTAGCTGCTAAGGTGAGTTTGTGTATAAGTTTTTGTTCCGCCCTTGTCCAACCCTCGACAGTGCGATTAAGCAGGTAGACCCAGGGATCCAATTCCAGAGTCCTGGAGAGTACTCTCCGTATCAGTTGTTTAATTGCGGTCCAGAAGAGGACCATTTTTGGGCACTCCCACCACATGTGTAGGTAGGTGCCTCTCTCACCGCAGCCCCTCCAGCATGTGTCAGTAGTGGTTTTGTGCATTCTGAATAATTTCACCGGAGTCGTGTACCATCGAAACATTGTTTTAAAGGACTGCTCCTGTAGGGTCACGCAAACAGAGGTGGTGTTACTCGCTTCCCAAATCTCCTGCCATTCGATGCCCTCGAGTACCTCACCCAAGTCGTGTTCCCATTGGTCAGCATACCCCAGCCGTCCCCAATCCCCATTTTCAGAGCAAAGGTGGGCGTATAGCGCCGTTATCATCCCCTTGGGTACAGTTTCCGCTAGGCAGTGCCGTTCAAAGAACGTCTTTTGCTGCAGCGCCGCCCTTTTTATATGGGGCTGTTTCGCGAAAAATAAATCATTTTAGTATTGCAGTGTTTATAAAATTAAAGGTATGCCTCACATTTTATTTCTTTATTCATCTAGCTATTATTTAATTGTATCTGTATGATGAGCACATATTACTATATATTAAGTTTGTGACTTCAGAGTATTTCATAAAAAAATATATTTATGAAATACTCATGCTGACATTGTTGGAATTGGAATTTAATTTAAAACCCAACTCAATCCAAAGATACTTTAAGACAAAGTATGGACTACTTTGCTGTGTGGGCAAACCTGAGGTTGACAAAAGGTGGAGGTCAGGAGCATTGTCTTACTTTTCATGAGATGTGATCTATGGAGGCTCCCGTGGTCGTGTACGATCCTCCATAGGACTCAGTGTTGATATATTTGCTGGCAGTCCTCCATGCCCACACATGCTCTTGAGAGAATTGTGTATCTTTGTTCTGAGTTTATAGATCATCAAAATTTATAATCTCAGCCATGGAGATGTGTCCAGCTACGGCGAGACTGTCATGCCGTGGGGAAAAGGGTGAGTAAAATCACCTTTCCCATGCAGTCAGAGAGGGAGCGGTCATCTAAACAAACACACTCACTGACAGACACACACATACTCACTAACAGACACTAACAGACCTTGCTACCCTGCTCCATTCTACACAGCGGCCACTGGCCCGGCACTCCCTTCCCAGAACACCGTCTTTGCTCTCCCACAGCCGTCCAGCTGCCTGCATTCTCCCTCACCGATTGAGGCCAACATATCCCTGGTGCCAAGACAAAATTCCTAGGCCCAATGGCGACCTTGCGCCTGGGATTTGTTGAGCCCTGTTTTAACCTCAGAGATATAAGCATATGTCTAAAGCGGCACTGTCAAAGTTTGAGGACTTGGCAGAATTCGCAAAGACTCCCAACAGTGACATCTCCTCTGGGGATCCAGTTGTGAGGGTGCAGGTAAAGGTGAATTCTTAATACCTGAACCTTTCACTTATGGGTGCCGCCATCTTCTTTTAGAAGGTCCTCTTCATCTCTTGGCGCTTTCAAAATGAGTATTTCATAAAGTTTATTTTTGAACATTTTAAAAATATATATTTTGCAGTGCTTAAGATAAGTACACAAATGCCTGAGGTACCCCAACTGCAATCCTCTGGCAACATATCATGCTGTACACTTGGGGTAGTAGAATGAATGTGCACTATTTTATATTATAAATAACATGCTAAACGTTTGCATCCAGGTTATGAACTTATGTAGAGATTAATCAATCAAGATTTTGTTCCGAGAGAGACCTTAGAGTAGGGTTGGCAGGAGATTCGTCATGAGGAGCCTCATGGCCGGACGGCTTGTTTTTCCAGTTTATCGGCACGATTCCGGGTCGTTTTGTTCCCACTCTTTACTGGGCAGTCCTCCGTGCGCTTGGGATGCGTGAGTTTGGTTAGTTTTAGTGTGTGTTGCGCTGGATCATGTCGGAGCTAAGAGACAACACGTCCGACCATCTTAGCTGCCAGGCTCCCCCCAATTTCATAAAGATTCTATCTTTATGAACAACTCATTTCTCTGGGGTGGTGGAGTGGGGATTTTGACAGTGCCGCTTTAAACGCGCATTTATTGATTCATTTTAAAGAATCTGTTATCCTTTAAGTTTCATAGTATATATTTGAAATATCACTACTTATAAAGAACAGAGCCATTATGCTGCTGTGTAAGATGTGTAAATGTCACATCTGTATATGTAAATCTGTATATTTATATTTTACAATACCCCTTCTGTCAAAAAAAATCTTAGTTATAATGCTCATGATGAAAATAACATGAAACAAAATAATTTGAAAAAGCAAGCTTTACAGGAAGTGCATTCACTGCTTTGAGCAAACATCAAAAACAAAAACAACACAGTATGGACCCATGGAGAGCAGAATTGATACCCTAAATGAATGAGTGTTTTTGAAAGCATAAGAAGATGTGCAGTGCTAGGACATGAGTAAAATGAGGTCCATATACATTGTAAGGACAGCCAGTCATTCCCACATGTTTTGTCTGTGCACATGACCTGTGGTCCAGATACACGAGCCTTGCTTGCTGCACCATATTTTAGAGGTTTTCCCTAAAAAGGATAGTTCAGGAGTGCATTTCTGAACAGAGAGACCAGAATGTGATGACGAGTGTAATGAACCCTGAAGTGGTAGCTATGGGCTCGTATGATTTTAGCCGAATGGCTGAGAGCCAGGGTGATTATAGCTCGCCGTTCGGTACTTCTGGTCAGTAGTTAAATTCCCAAGAAACAAAATCCTCTAGTACAGCTTTCCCCAAGTAGCAATCAGGTACCCAAACACCAGCCGAAACATGATGAAGGGTGTAACAAGACTGAAGTTTAATGCGACCACACAGGCTTTTATGGAGGTCCCCTTGCAGGAGGACCTCCCACAGTACACAAAACAAATAGCCAATCATAAGGTATAGTTACACTTAAACACTCCCTGTCTCCGCCTGTGAGATAATGAGATAAGTTAAGGAATAACCCAATTATCTCCAGGCAAAGTGCACACATTTTCCCCAAAACTCAGAACACCCCTTTATGCTTAAGGTATCCCCACAAATGCCACATCCCCTGATAGCCCCGATCTGGGGGAGCAACATATTCAAATTTCACCCAGATCGGCTCCGGGGTTTTTAAAAAGTGGGGAAGTCTTAAGTTACCGACCGCACACGAAGCTCTTGCCCAAAATAGTTCCACAAATTCAGCGTGTGCGGTCGGTCAATTCTGAAAATGTTAAATAACTCTAAAATCCACGAATGGAGCCTCCTGGCTCATAGAAGCGATTGTTCCCCTCCTGTGAATACATCAAAGTACCGAAAAGCGCTCTCCTAGCTGTTCGGGAAATACAGTTCCATCGTTCGTATGCTTGAGACCGGTGTTCGGGAAGTCGAGTCCCGCTGCCTTTGTCCCAAACAAACAAGATGGCCGCCATTTTCTCCACCACGTGGCATTCGTATATACGAATTGCGGCCACCCTGAGAGAGCGCTTAATTGACGGGCTCTTTTGAAGTCAATGAGCCAGGAGGGTGGTCTGTGTTCGGTAGTTTCAGTCTACCGAACCAACGTGGCATTAACTAACCGAATGCTAAACAGATGAATGTTCAGAGAAAACCCCGATCTCCCGGTGGGTTTTCTCACAACGAGTTAAAAACTAAAACTAGGGGAACATTTCCAGACTTTTTGAAACTGAACCGCTTTTATACGTGGAATCGGCATGATGTGCGAGGCGAGTACTTCAACTGAGAAGAGTAAACAAGTTTTTTTTTTTTCAACATTGGGTTATATTGACCCTGTTCTTGCTTCAGAGAATCCTTCAGAGATAACGCAATTAGATAACTTTCATCTTGGTGAATCATGTATATTGTTGTATAATATTCCCTGCAATGAAAATGTGCGTATTTCTACCTTAAAGGAACACTATGGTTTTAGGAAGACAAAACTGTATTCCCAACACTAAAGTGTATCTCTGCCTCCACACAGCCTCATCCCCTTCCCCTCGCCCCCCAACCCCCCCATCCCCAGCCATTAAAGGGTTAAATAACCCTTTAAACACTTAGACAACCACTAGAGTCAGTCTTATCCCTGCAATATAAAAAACTTACCACCCCGCGAGAGAGCTGGTTGTAAGTGCGAGCCGTCTTAAAACAGGTAGGTTGCAAAACGAGGACCACCTGTAGTTGTTTGTGGATTTACATTTCTACAATGCCTAAAGGCTGACAGTAGATCATAGGGAATGCAAGCATTCCAACTGTCTCAATTTCTGCAGGACAGTACCTTTTTCTGGTTTACCATTGTTCATGAGCTAAGTTTCCTAGGTCTTCATATGTCATGCCCATGATAGGGAGAATGGAGCTGAAAGAATTCAGGAAAGAAGGTTAATGCCATGCCCTGCAATTGTCAGTGGTATGCAACAAATAACAAATTTACTGAATGGGTGATGATTAGTGGAACTTCCACCCAGTGTAGAATATAAATGACAGATGGTGATCATATAAAGAGCATATGGCCTCCCATCATGTATAATAAAAGGGCTGGGTGGGGCAAATGGCTTTTATGTGCTGTACGATTCTTCATTACTCAGTCATATTTAGCAACTGGCAGGCTGAGCGACGTTATAGCCATCGACTAGTGCAGTTGCTCATCATATTATTTTTCCTGTAACTTGATAGCTCAAGGAAGTTTCCCTTATGGCATCCACATGGGAGAATACCTTCAGCATCTCGCTAAACACTAATTGAGCCAATATATAATATTTATGAAACGTATTGATGTTTATTAACAATAATTGATGACTGCTTGCAGGGAAGAGGTGAACTAATGGCTGTGGGTTGCGAAATACTAGAATAAAAGTAGAGATAATTATCTTTGTTAACATGACAGGTATAAAAAACTTTTTTTTTTTTTTTTACTTTACTAAATCCTAAATAGCTGATAAGGCTATTTCCTAATTGTTGGTGCATTTGGTATGAGTAATTTGTTTAACTGATCATTATCTGCTATTATAGACAGTAGCCCAGGGACGAAACACTGCGTATTTATCATCATCTGAGCCCAAAGTGGTACATTTGTACCTGAGCCAACATTTGTAGCATATGCCTTAAAAAAGGCAGACATTTCATTTGATTGCTCCTAATTCATCACTCTGCCCCAGGAATAGTCCTGGTGTGTCAGTTGTTTAAAATGTGCCAGCAAAATCTTTTTACTCACTCTTGATATGGAAACGTTCATTAGAATAATAAAAATATGTATAATACGTCCTTTTTTTGTAAATTTCTGTTTATTCATGGATTTCAGGTTTTATATGCAGTTTTAAATATGGACACGCAGGTCAGCTAATAGAACTTTTCAGAGTACTTCTTGAACATGAAGTAGATTCAAAAGAAAAATAACAGTGGCGACGTGCAAGTCACCCAACATCTGTCAGCCATCGTTTCAGGTAGGGCTCGCAGGTCCTACAACATATGTGAAGGCGGGCCGTGCCCCTTAATGAGTGGTTGCGAAAGCTATTCTGGGATCTCTATTGTAGTGGGTGTTATCCCTGACCTGTGACTTGGTATTTAGTGAGTTACGGTTTACTCCTCGGGGGATTGTCAGGGCGATGTCCAAGTCCTACAGGTGCAGGCCTAAGGTCTTCATCGTCAGTGGGTTTTGTCACTACCAGGCCGGTCTGGGTATTAGGTCTCAAGCCTAGTAGGGAACCCCTAGCTTGTGTCCCTTGCCTTATGGGGCGCCCATCTGCACAGGTTCTCTGCGTCCGCCTATCCTCCCTGCTGTGTCGCCTCTCCACTCGCGGGTTCCCCCGGGGAAGGGGGGAGGTGTGGCGGGGGGGGGGAGAGGTGGGTGAGTTAGTTTCGGTACAATGTTGATTTGTGGTATTTGCCCTACGTGATTGTGCGTTCTTGTTCCGGTTTTGTTAGTCTTTCGTCAAGTCAGGCTTCTTCAGTCAGTCAGCAAGTCTCGGAAGTCTGCTCTGGTCGTTGTCAAGATCCAGTGTGTCCAGATTGTCATATACGCCTGTGTCCTCCCCTCTGCCAGCAGGGAGCAACTCCTCCATACGTTGGTACCATGTTTCTAAGGGGGGTGCACATTGCTTTTTCCAGTAAAGAGGGATCAGACTTTTGGCCACATTTAGTATCCGGATGGTCAAAGATTTTTTATAGGTCGACGTTTTTGTCGTGGTGTGATGGATAAGGAATGTTGCGGGGTCTATGGGTGGCGGGGTATCTGAGAATCTTTTGATGATCTTGTGTATGGCTGACCAGTATGGTCGGATGATCGGGCATTCCCACCATATGTGGAGGTATGTACCTGTGTGTGTGGTGCATCGCCAACATGAGTCGTCTTTCGTGGGGTCGTAGAGGTGTGTTTGGAGTGGTGTGCGGTACCAGAGGGCTAGGATTTTGTATGCTGTTTCTTGTGTCCCGCTGGACGGTGCGCAGTGAAGTGAGTGAAGTGAGAGGGTGCAAATTTTGTCCCACTGGTCAGGTGTGAATGTGGTGCCTAAAACTGTTTCCCATTTCCCCATGAAGCTTGGGGGCGGCAGTCTCCTCATCCGCATAATCATTTCATAGAGCGTTGATAGGCCTCTATCTAAAGGGTCTGGATCCATACATAGCTCTTCAAATGCGGTCTGAGGGTGTGTTTGTTTTGAGTAGCTTCGTGTACGAACCCTGCCAGTTGTCTGTATCTGAATCGCGTCATGAATGAGTGATTGGGGGTTCCCGTCATGGCCTCCAGCGTCTTAGTGTGGCCGTTGTCGTGGTGTGGTATTTCGTGGCCCAGTAGTAGAGCCAGCGTCCTCGGTTCTCTTCCTGATGGGAAGGCTTGGTTGTGGACTACTGGCAGCATTGGAGATGGTGTGGTGGTGAGCGAAAGTGGCGTTGCCACCGTGTGCCACACCTGCATGGTAGCTTTAATTAGGGGGTGTGGGGCTGCTAACTGTCTACCTTGTTGGGGGTCTAGCCAGGGGAGGACTGCCATCGGCCTCCCCACTAGCGTTGCTTCCACATCCTTCCACAGTTTCTGCACCCCTTGTTTGGTCCACTCCATTATCCTTTGGATATGCGTGGCCCTGTGATATCTCTTGAAATCTGGCAGGGCCAGGCCTCCTTTGGCTTTCGGTAGTGTGAGCACGTCATGTTTAATTCTCGCCTTTTGTTTCTGCCATGTGAACCTAAGGGCGAGCGATCTGAGGGAGGTGAAGAAGGCCTCTGGGATGGCCGCAGGGATGGCCTGGAACAGGTACAGAACCCTTGGCAGGACATTCATTTTGAGCACACTCACTCTTCCAAACCACGAGAGGCGGACTTGGTCCCAATCTTGCAGATCTTTCTGAATGGCGTTCAGAAGCGGTTTGAAGTTTGCTTCGTATAATCGGGAAAGGTCTTTCGTGAGCACCGCGCCAAGATATTTCAGGGAGGTGTTGGACCATCGGAACGGTAGCTCTTGTTCGAGGGCCGCCGCTCTGGGCCCCGGGATGGATACGTTGAGGATCGTGGATTTGGAGAAATTGATTTTAAAGTTCGATAGATCTCCGTACGATTCAAATTCCTTCATTATCTCGGGCATGGATGTTTCGGGTTTAGTCACAAAGAACAAGAGATCGTCAGCGTATGCTGCGACTGAGTGTTTCCCATGTCCTGCCGTCAGCCCAGGGATGTTCGTGTTGTTTCGGATCGGGAGAGTGGGCAGCCCTGCCTGGTCCCATTCCGTATCCGGAAGGGGTCGGTGAAGGCCCCGTTTATGCAGATCCGAGCTGTAGGTTGCGAGTATAGTGCTCTGATCCAGGCCATCATAAATGGTCCCAATCCCAGCGTTTCAAGGATCTGGAACATAAAGTCCCATGCGATCCTGTCGAACGCCTTCTCCGCGTCTGTAGAGAGCAGGAGAAGGCCCTCCCGTCTGGTTGTCGCGACGTGTATCAGGGACAGTGCTCTGATCGTGTTGTCCCGTGCTTCCCGGTGTGGGGTGAATCCCACCTGGTCTCCGTGTACCAAGTTCTGGAGATAGGCCTGTATTCGTTGTGCAAGTATCTTAGTGAACAGCTTCAGGTCGCAATTGAGAAGTGATATGGGGCGGTAGTTTGCACAATGTTCAGGATCTTTCCCTTCTTTGGGTATCATGGCAATGTTGGCCGCCAAAGTCTGCGTCGGGAACTGCTGCCCTTCTCGGATCGCGTTAAGTGCTGTCATGAGGCGTGGAATGAGAAGCTCCGCGTAGGTCTTATAGTAGCGTGAGGGCAGGCCATCTGGTCCGGGGCTCTTGCCCGCCTTAGCCTTTTTGAGGGCCCACGCCACTTCGTGTGTCTCGATTGGTTCGTCCAGTTCTGCGCTCGCCTCTTGAGAGATGTGTTTGCTTATTCGCGGTTCTAGGTAGTCTGTTATCCTAGTCTTCCTGTCAGTTCTAGTCTCCTCTCCTCCTTGTGAGTCTAGCGAGTATAGATCAGCGTAGTATGTCCGAATAGCTCTGGCCATCTTGGTCGGCATGCTTTGTAGCTTCCCCTCCCCGTCCCGGATCCTACTCTCTTTTTGGCGATCATGCGGGCAAGGAGGGCACCACATTTGTTTGCGTTAGTGTGGAAGAATGCTTTGGTGTGTAGGTAAGCTCTGTTGTGAGTGGCGTTAAGAATGGTGGAGAGTTCCCCCCGGAGTTCAGTCAGTTGTGTCCAGTCTGCTGGTAGGTGGGTTTGTTTGTGCCTATGTTCCAGCTCCTGTATGTCCATTATTAAGGTTTTAAGTTTAGCGGATCTGGCCTTTTTTAGCGCGGCACTTTTTGCTATAAAGTGGCCCCTAATCACGCTTTTATGGGCCTCCCAGAGGCAGAGGGGTGTGACATCAGGCGTATCGTTTTCTGTAAAGTATTGTGTCAGTCGTTCCCTAGCCTCCGCCATCGTTACTACGTCGTTTAGCATTGATTCATTGAGTCTCCAGTTACTGCAGGTGGGCCTGTAGAGTGGGGAGACTAGTGTCATCGTGATCGGGGCGTGGTCGGACCATGTCACCGTTCCAATGTCAGTTCGTCGTATATCGGTCAGGTAGTTGTGCGGGATAAGGAAGTAGTCTATTCTGGAGTATGTCCTATGGGGGGTGGAGTAAAAAGTATAGTCACGGTCGTCAGGGTGAAGCGCTCTCCAGCAGTCCACTAGTCGCAACTCGTTCATTGTTTTCGTAATGTGAGTCAAGATGTGTTGGGGAGTTGCGGAGGACCCCACGGATGTGTCTATAGTCGGTGACAGGGCCACATTCAAGTCGCCTCCCACGACCAGGCAACCCTCCGCAAACCCCTCAATCTTTTTGAGTGTCGTGCGTAGAAATTGGTGTTGGCGTTTGTTGGGGGTATACAGGTTTGCGAACTTCTATATGCGGTTTGCGATCGTTCCTTTGACACAAACAAATCGTCCGTGGTCGTCTCGTAGTGTGTCGGTGGGTGCAAAGTGTAGCGATCTGTGAATCAGTATCGCTGTGCCTTTGGATTTCCCTTCAGGGTTATTACTTAGAAAACACTGTGCGTAATGTCGGTCCGTCAGTCTGGGCACCTGGCCCTCTTTAAAATGTGTTTCTTGGATAAAGACTACCTCTGACTTCTGACTATGAAAGTGGCGTAGGGCGTGCAAGCGCTTTTCGGGTACATTCAAACCTTTAGCGTTAATGGAGAGGAATTTTATTTCCGCTTGTTTGTGTGTGGTGTGGGGCGGCATGTTTGTTACGGTTCTAAATGATCAGGGTGTGGTGGGTGGGATTGGTCGGGGCGGGTGGGGGCGGCGAACTTTTGTGTGCGCCCCGTGGGCAGGTCACCCCTTGCGGGGTCTTCCCCTTCTGGCAGGCCCCTTATTCGTAGGTTTTGTCTGCGGCCTCTGTTATCCCGATCTTCTATGTGTCTGGCCATTGCTTGCATTTGGGTATTTTGTTTAGAGTGGATTACAGTATGGGCTGCTTGTGCTGCGGTGAGGGAGTCATGGTCTGCTTCTATTTGGGCCATGCGGTCTGCTATACCCTGTATATCTGCTCTCATCAGTTGTATGTCTGCTCTGATGGAGGTCTGCAGGGCTGAGGTGGCCTGGGTGAGGTCTGCACGTGTGGGTAATGCTCTCAGTAGAGCTAGCCAGTCCGGTGGTGGGGTTTCCCTGGCTTCATCACATGGAGGCCTCTGATGGTGGGTAGGCCTCGGACAGCGCCTGGGATGGCGGGTCCGGTGTTGCGGCTAGGAACTGCCGCATGTAAGCGGTCTGGCTCACCTGGCGGGTCCCCGTTGGTCTGGGGGTGTTCCCCGCCTTGGTGTGCTTCCCCATTCCCGTGTCCGTGGCTGATAATTCGTGCCATAATACGTCCTTTTTAGTCACTGTTAGAAAAATAAATACTATTGTTCTCCATAAACAAAAATGTGCATGTACCATAATTGACTTATGTCCTGATGGGGAAGTTGGTTGTTACATTTGCTGTGTAATCACAAGCCTATGATTCTATCAGGACCTATATGCTATGGCTTTAGTCTATGGTAAATGAAGCCGGATATTCTATCCTTAAATCACAATTGGAATCTCTTCATTTACTTGACAAAATGGACCAAATATGAACTCAGAACTACCTCCTCAGGTTTTCACTAAAACGTACTTGACCTAATGAGGCCCAATAAGGAAATTAATCTCAGCATTGGCCCCTTAATTAACTTGGAAGCAGCCCACTCTAAATCAGAATGTATGAACAGCTGCCCCAACTACTTGAGGAATGGTGGGAGTCATCATTTTATTCAGAATTCAGCAACAGAACCAAGTCCACATTTATTGCAATAAATTCTCTAGTCTCCAAAGCTGCTCACTAGCTAAAACTCAGGCATAATGAAGTCAATATTTTCACAACATACCTGATAAAATCTCCCTAGCAAAGTCTACCTATGTAAGATTGTGAGATTTCATCATTTTTAAACCAAATCTAGGCAAATCTAGGCAGCTCTCCTTATTCATATTGAACTCTGAATGCTATAAGCTACTGTTTTCCTCACATTGTTGTTTTTAAAGTAAGAAGTCTGAAAATTGTACTTCAAACATTTCACGCTGGAGTTGAATTATTGAGTTACTGCCCACCTCCCCTTGCAATATAGGGGTGAACTATCATTCTACCGTGATCTCATATAAAACTCCCCATTGTTGGGCTCTCATAATTGGCATAATGATTCAGACCTTTACAAGGATACAGCAAAAAATCTAAACTTTAGTCATCGGTTCTTACATAGAGTGCAAAAAAAATCGAAGTTTGGGTTGATAGTGTAGACTCATAGAGTGATCTCCCTCACCGGTCTGCAGGCACTTTGTTGGCAGCCGGCAGGGGAGGGAGAGATGAACTCAGCCTGCAGCCTACGGGTCGCCCTCAGGAGCTGCAGGCTAGAGTTTACTCTTACCACTAGAACCGCCAGGGATACTCCACCGGACCACCATGGATTGCAGGAAATATCCCCTCTCCCTCAGCAAAGGTAAGAAGGGAGGGGTAATATAAAAATTATTTATTTTCATTTAAAAAAAAAGTATATATTTATTTATCTGCTCCCCAACCCCCAATAACTGCCCACACACAAACTGCCCCCCAATACACACACACATACTGCGCCCCAATATACACATACACACTGCCCCCCAATACACACACACTGCTCCCCAATACACACGCACACACACTGCCCCAATACACACACACACTGCTCCCCAATATACACACACACACACACATACTGTGCCCCAATATACACAAACACACTGCCGGCAATACACACACACACTGCTCCCCAATATACACACACACACTGCCCCAATACACACACACACACACTGCTCCCCAATATACACACACACACAAACTGTGCCCCAATAAACACACACACTGCCCCAATACACACACAGCACTGCCCCCCAATACACACACTGCACCCCTCACACACACACTGCACCCCTCACACACACACACACACACACTGCATTCCACACACACTGCACCCTTCACACACACATTACTGTCCCTATTCCGTACTACTGTCCCTATTCCCTGGGAGGGCACCATGGCACTCCTGGCACCCTAACCACTACAGAGTTCTGTAGTGGTTATTGTGCCTGGATTGTTTCTTTAAATAATTTACCAGTGCCCCTCTCGAGATTAGGTTTTGGATCCGCCCCTGGTATGCAGTGGTTAGTATCTACGAAAAGTGGTGCAAGGAAGGACAACCGTTGAACCTTGGGTGCCCAAGGCTTATTGATGCATGCCTAGGGCGTGAAGGTTAGCTCGTCCCACAAAAGACCTACTGTAGTTCAAATAGCTGAAAAACTTAATGCGTACCATGATAGAAAAGTGTCAAAACACGCAGTGCCCTCTCCATGTAGACCCCACCTCGCAACTTGCAAGGATCTGCTGCTAATGTCTTGTGGAATCCATGCCTTGATGTATCAGAGCTGTTTTGACAGCAAAAGGGGGGACCTACACAATATTAGGCAGGTGGTTTTATTGTTGTGGTTAATCTGTATATTTATGCATTGCTATAAAATGTAAAGAAGCTGTAATATATGTAATTTTAACTTAAATAGCAGATTCCCTTTAAAAAAACAAACTGTTCAACAAAGTCCAGACAATGTTTCATAAATGTGTTTACACAGACAAATATACGTAAATGTAGATATATAGATACATTATTTTTAGGCACCATCTGCAGATGTTTCTCCAGCTCACAATGAATATTGTTATTTTTTTTTTCCATAGTTCAAAATGAGTAGCAAACATTTCTGTATATTTCAGTAATAAGTAAGAAACTTTAATTTGTGAGTGCTGTAATATTAAATAGGATGTCTGAATTATCCTCCAGCTTCGCACAGCTCTGACCTAATTTATGACCTAGTAGAATTTGAGCTTAGATGTGTAATTTTTGTTGGGGACAAAGGAGATTGATAATCTGCGCATAGCAGATTTCTGTCAGTGCATGGGCGACCAGAATGCAGTGGGGAAAGCGAGCCGGCTGGCTTGACCTTAATCCGAGAAACCAAGGTGAGTTAGGGGCTTGAGAGGAGGGGATACAGAGGAAGCAGGATGAAAAAAACATGCTCAGAAACAAGGGACCGTTTCTCAGCAAGACTGGGTTTTCTGACAGGAATATCCATACATTCGTAACTGGGTTTTTGAATAGAAAGCCTCCTGATCAGCAATAGGGTTCTTTCATACATTTTGGGGACACAGGGTTTGCTCGTCAATGAAGGTTACATTTTCAATGAAGGTTAAATTTTTGTACTGACTTAGGCTGATAGGTGTTGTGTTGGTTGATTGCTATTTGGATTAGAGGAAGGGCAATAAGAAGTAGATTTATTAATCCTCTGACAGTAAACTAGGGGGGGGGGGGTAGCAGCTGGCACAGTTTTTAAGAGGGAAACAAGGGCTAATGTTTGGGGAACCGGATATGGAAATGGTACACAGATTTTTACTGTTGCTAAGGGGGACAGCTTGAATTTGGTGTCTTTTTTCCAGTCTACAATGGGTAAGTGAAGCTCTGTATACTCCAAAGGCTTGCTGTGCCTTGAATATTAGGCTGCGGATTTTATTTCTAGGGGGGTTGGCACTGGCAGAGTCTAGATAGCATCATTACTTAGCCAGTCATAATGGTGCATCTTGTTAAAGGTACTTCCTAACCTCTGTAGTTAGCTTCTGAACTTCACGAGAACACTGACATAGAATGGTGGGTTGACAATCCACAGCAACTTGAGCACAGGTGAATACTTTAACTCCTGTTGATAGTACCCAAGCTAATATAGTCAATGGAGATGGCCTTAGTCTGGCACGGAATGACAAGAGTTACACAAAACAGCATCTTATATGTAGGTCTAATGAGGCTAAATAGCATTTGAACCAAATATGGTACATAAAAACAGTATTAGCTATAGTCTTTTTTTGATGATATGACAAAAGTTGTGCAAGCACAGGTCCACATTTAAATCTATCAATATTTTTATATATGAAAATGCTTCTTTTGAAGAGCAAATATTAGGGGGAAAAAATACTTTAGATTATGCTACCTTGCACATTTGTAATAGTCATACCCTGTAATGTAAAAAGCACTCCAGAAGGGTCACTGACCACCCCTCACCAGGCATGCTAATAGTATTCCAAATGTATGAACCATTTTGTGTCTGAGTTTTCAGGAAACACAGTGTTGCAGACTGAAGGGGAGATAATTAAAGGACCACTCTAGTGCCAGGAAAACATACTCGTTTTCCTGGCACTAGAGTGCCCTGAGGGTGCCCCCACCCTCAGGGACCCACTCCCGCCGGGCTCTGGGGGGAGGAAGGGGTTAAACTTACCTCTTTCTCCAGCGCCGGGCGGGGAGCTTTCCTCCTCCTTCTCTTCTTCCTCGCGACGTCATCGGCTGAATGCGCATGCGCGGCAGGAGCCGCGCTCGCATTCAGACGGTCGCATAGGAAAGCATTCATAATGCTTTCCTATGGACGCTTGCGTGCTCTCACTGTGATTTTCACAGTGAGAAGCACGCAAGCGCCTCTAGCGGCTGTCAATGAGACAGCCACTAGAGGCTCTGGAGGCTGGCTTAAACCTCAGTATAAACATAGCAGTTTCTCTGAAACTGCTATGTTTATAAAAAAAAGGGTAAAAGCTAGCTGGACCTGGCACCCAGACCACCTCATTAAGCTGAAGTGGTCTGGGTGCCTAGAGTGGTCCTTTAACCAATGTCAAAAACTGTTTTATATATTTTAAAGTGTAGCAGACCGGTTTTACATTATGTGACAAAACTGGGTGTAAGAAAACACTGAAAATTCTGTGCTTAGTCCACAGACATGTCACAACAAGGTTTAATCTTGCACGCACCATTATGGAGGGAATATATACTATTTGTCAGTAGTGATGTCGCGAACATAACATTTTCCGTTCGCGAACCGCCATAGACTTCAATAGGCAGGCGAATTTTAAAACCCACAGGGACTCTTTCTGTCCTCAATAGTAATGGAAAAGTTGTTTCAAGGGGACTATCACCTGGACTGTGGCATGCCGGAGGGGAATCCATGGCAAAACTCCCATGGAAAATTACATAGTTGATGCAGAGTTTGGTTTTAATCCATAAAGGGCATAAATCACCTAACATTCCTAAATTGTTTGGAATAACTTGCTTTAAAACATCAGGTATGATGTTGTATCGATCAGGTAGTGTAAGGGTTACACCCGCTTCACAGTGACAGACCAAACTCCCCGTTTAACGCACCGCAAACAACCGCAAACAGTCAGTTTGCACAACCGCAAACTCCCCATTTGCACAAGGTTGGATACCAGGCTAGCCATGTCCCGTTCCTTGTCCTCACTGATGTCATTGAAGGTCTCTTCCTCCACCCAGCCACGTACAACACCAAGGGTCCCCAAAAGGGGACAACAAGCCCCCTGTATTTTTTTTTTTAAATGTACACTACTGTTACACCAGATATGAGTTGCACTGGTGTGACACTGTGCCCTGGCAGGCCCTGAAACGCACACATGTGAAGGAAACTGACTGCTATTATATTACAGTCAAAAAAGTTTTGAGTGGTGGCACTGGGCAAGTGGGCACAGTATACGCTGTGAGCCTGACACACACGCTGGCAGGCAGGCAACTGCAATTAGATTACACAGGAAAAAAAAAGCAGACTGATGTTCTAGCCCTAAAAAGGGCTTTTTGGGGTGCTGTCCTTACAGCAGAGATCAGATGAGTCCTTCAGGACTGTAGTGGACACTTAATACACTAGCCTAGCTATCGATTTCCCTATTAAATCAGCAGCAGCTACACTGTCCCTCCTCTCACTACTCTCACTAAGAATGCAGCTTCCGGGGGGCGGGGCCTAGCTGTCATGGAGGAAAGACGCACTTCGTGTGAGCTCCCTCAATATCTCAATTCAAGCAGCTATCAACAAGCGAATTTCACTCCAGAAGGGGATGACCCAGCAATGTTGCTCCTACCTGACCGACCTGACATGCTTAATAGCGGTCAGCAACTCGACAGAGTCTTACTTACCTCCGCGTGGCAAGTGTGGCTTGGTGCTCACCGGGCGGGAGAGGCGGCCGATCTCCCGATCCTGGGATGGCCAGGAGCAGCTACTTCCTGGCAGGAGCTCCGTTACCCCCCTCCCCTCGGACCGGTGGGGGTTATCCCGGTCCACCCCTGAGAGGCTGTCTGGAGCTAATGGACGCATAGAGCACAGCCGCCCAGGCTGACATACTCATCTGCGACTCTCCCAATATGGCAGCAGCCGTGTGTCCTCCTGGTACCAGCAAAGCATGGCGGGATATTGAGTCTAAGCTGGACAGACTCTATAATCAATTTTGGAAGCAAATAACAAGCAGGAAGCCCCAACAAGCTCCACCACAGCCCCAACAAGCTCCACCACAGCTAAGCGAAGCAGTCCCCATTAAAATCCACCAACGCAAAAGGCGTCGAAGACGGGACCGGAGGCACAATCAGAAATACAGAGCCTGCCCCACGTCAAGCACTCGCCTCCACCTTGAGCCACCACAATCCCGCACCGGACGTGAAGCACCACCGGGACAGATCCGACCACCCGACAAAACAAGCTTCCACCACCTCAAGCCGCGAACCCGGCACTCAGCCAGAGACTTGCCTTTGTTGTTCCAGGTATCAGGGACTCCCAGGGTCTGCACCTGGCGCCCAGAAGGGATCGGATGAGCACAAGCAGTAAACAGCAGCCTGCCAAGCATGTCCCACTATAGCCGATCCTCCACACCATGCCTTTGATCACATGAACTGCTCTCTGCACATTAACTAATCGTAAAGTAGCAAGCGTTTAAACATGTCATTATTTCACCTCCTAAAGAGTTTATTGTCGTAGTTCCTTACATGCCTTTACCTTAACCGTTCATGTATTATGTTATTCACTAGTCTCATCTCAACTAGTGGTGGAGCTGCTGATAGAAATACACAGTTGATAACGTGCAAGCTCCACCCTAAACATGACAGCCATCTTTCACAACAATGTACTGCTATATACTCATACCCTCAGTGCAACTAGCCATGATATACACACGTTCAGCCTAGCATGCTCAAATATAACACACTTCTGTAAAAAAAAAAAAAAAAAATGCAGCTTCCGAATGAATCTAAAACGGATGCTGTCCAGGAGGTGGGAGTGTCTGGGAGGGAGGGTCTGCTGCTGATTGGCTGGAATGTGTCTGCTGACTGTGAGGTACAGGGTCAAAGTTTACTCAATGATGACAAATAGGGGGCGGACCGAACATTGCATATGTTCGCCATCCGTGGCGAATGCGAACAAGCTATGTTCGCCAGGAACTATTCGCCAGCGAACTATTCGGGACATCTCTAGTCAGGATAGATGCCTCTGGAATGGGAGGTACGGGTTGAGATGGTACGCATACCAGTGTCTCAGGGGCCAAATAAGCATTTCTGGACAAAAGTGTCTGATGGGCAGGGGTCAAGTCCTGGGGAATAAAGTGTGGGAACTCACTCGAGTTCCCCCGTCACCCCACCACCAGAAAAAAAAAAACTTGCATGCATATATAAACACGTACACACACACTCAGGTGCACACATACACTCACACTCACATACACTCACAGACACACACTCCCAGACACACACACACAAACACACCCAGACACATACACACACACACTCCCAGACACATACACAGACACACACACACACACACTCACAGACACATACACACACTCACAGACACACACACACTCACAGACACACACACACACACTCACAGACATACACACACATACACACTCCCAGACACATACACACACACATACACTCACCGACACATACACACACACAGACACATACACACACTCACAGACACACACACATACACACACACACTCCCAGACACATACACACACACACTCACAGACACAAACACACACACTCACAGACACACACACACACACACTACCAGACACAGACACATACACTCACAGATACACACACTCACAGACACACAGTCATGCCACACACATTTCACCACTACTCTCACTGAATCCCTCTGACTACGGCTAAATTCATCTTCTACATCAGAACACTACTCCTAAGATTGGGTTGAATCCATGTCTCGGGTCTTTCGTTTAGAATAGGGGCAGCTTCAGTCTCCTTCAACACTGACACTCCAGTGCATATTATTAAAAGATTGGGCAGATGGAAATCCTCAGTCTACAACCGATATATTCCTCATCCCGAGAAAGAAATGAGGAGAGCTTTTAAAAGTTTGGCTTTGTAAATTTGATGCAATAAGTGTGTTTTTCTTTAATACCTTTTCACCCTCTTGGCATGAACCCGATTTACATATATTACTAATATGTTTCTGAACATATATATTATATTATTCACTCACTCACTCACTCACTCACTCTCTGGGCCGGCCTAAGACATCATGCTGCCTAGGTCCAACGATAAATGACTATGGGGGATAATGTATAATAAACACAGGTTACTGGCTATGGGAGGATAATGTATAATAAGCACATGCTACTGGCTATGGGGGGATAATGTATAATAAACACAGGTTACTGGCTATGGGGGGATAATGTATAATAAACACAGGTTACTGGCTATGGGAGGGATAATGTATAATAAAAACAGGTTACTGGCTATGGGAGGATAATGCATAATAAACACAGGTTACTGGCTATGGGGGGGATAATGTATAATAAGCACAGGTTACTGGCTATGGGAGGATAATGTATAATAAACACAGGTTACTGGCTATGGGAGGGATAATGTATAATAAACACAGGTTACTGGCTATGGGGGGATAATGTATAATAAACACAGGTTACTGGCTATGGGAGGGATAATGTACAATAAACGCAGGTTACTGGCTATGGGAGGGATAATGTATAATAAACACAGGCTATGGGGGATAATGTATAATAAACACAGGTTACTGGCTATGGGGGGGATAATGTATAATAAACACAGGTTACTGGCTATGGAGGGATAATGTATAATAAACACAGGTTACTGGCTATGGGGGGATAATGTATAATAAACACAGGTTACTGGCTATGGGTGGATAATGTATAATAAACACAGGTTACTGGCTATGGGAGGATAATGTATAATAAACACAGGTTACTGGCTATGGGAGGATAATGTATAATAAACACAGGTTACTGGCTATGGGGGGATAATGTATAATAAACACAGGTTACTGGCTATGGGAGGATAATGTATAATAAACACAGGTTACTGGCTATGGGGGGATAATGTATAATAAACACAGGTTACTGGCTATGGGAGGATAATGTATAATAAACATAGGTTATGGCTATGGGGAGGATAATGTATAATAAACACAGGTTACTGGCTATGGGAGGATAATGTATAATAAACACAGGTTACTGGCTATGGGAGGATAGTGTATAATAAACACAGGTTACTGGCTATGGGGAGGATAATGTATAATAAACACAGGTTACTGGCTATGGGAGGATAATGTATAATAAACACAGGTTACTGGCTATGGGGGGATAATGTATAATTTTTTTTTTAAATTCTTTATTTTTAATTTTTCGTGCAGGTGAGTACAGTATCGTTGTCGGGACGCCACAACAGCGTACATATATGCTTGAGTATACATATTAGGTAGTGGCATATTTTCCTTGCACATTTTTTTAACAGGTATAACAGGTTCAACATTAGAAGTCTATAGATTGTATACATGGAGAATATTTAGTCAAATTTAACATTACATGGAAAGCTAAACTGTTGTTATAGTACGCTTATGTTACAGGAGTATGTTATTCGTAATGGCATTTGCGTCACAAAGTACAAAAGAGCAAAGTTAAAAGGAGCGTTATTACATGGTTAAAACAAAAGAAAGGTATCAGCAATGTTTGGAGTTGACTCCTAGGAGAGACTGCCTCAGTTTTATAATATGTGGGCAATTTAATACAGGCTAGGTTGATCTTTTACGTGAAATTAACAAAGTAAAGGTGAAAAAATATGTAAACTGCTTCTCACACGAGAATTATAGTAAAATAAGCATGCTATACGAGATGTAGGCACCGTGCAAGCTGAATTAGTCTGTCTAATGCAGTGTGGCATGGTTAGGTCAACAATCTTGTATCATTAAACATTTGTTATATGAGTTAGCATTACAGTAGCAAGGCATAGTGTGTGGTTAGGTGGAACATAAAAAAAACCATAGGATGACAAACCTTCGGTATCATAGTTAAAAAACAAAAAGCAAAGAACACGCTGTTGAGTAGGTCGGCATTGCTTACGCTGCTTGGTCATGGGTACTTTTTAGCTCAACCGAGCATGAGTCTAGGGTAGCGTGCATTATGTTAAACTAGTAGCACTGTGTGTCACTTTCGTATAACACTAGATGACAGAAATGTAATGTTAATGCGGGAAAACATCTGATTAAGAGACCCCGGAATATTTAAGGGAATAGGTTGGTATAGTCAAGCTTAATAGTAGCGGGGCCTGTATGGAGACATCATACCTTGTGGGAAAGTGGATTTCTCTAATACTGCTAGTGTGGGTATTAGGTAACGCTGGAGAGGTGGTTTAATTGGAGGGGAAGCACTGCTGTGCATCTTCGGTGGGTAAGGCGGGAGGGGGGTCTCGTGTCCTAGTGTTAGTGTTGGGGGGGATGAAGGCCATGGTAGGTGCATGTGTCAGTTGGGGTATGTTTATGAAGGTGGTGGTTTGGAGTCGGATTTGAGGCCCCCTCGGAGTGACTATTAGAGTCCTTAAAGCTAGAGTTTCTTTAGCAAAGTCCCTCAGCAGTTGGTGGTGTCGCCGAGGCAAGCTGGGTGTCAGTTTGGTATTTCTTTTCCGTACGGCACCGTGTATTCCTTCAGGTGGTGATCGCTACATACGGGTCAGGCGTGCCACCCGCTGGTACGAATGGGATGGATCTCTCCGGGTCCCACGAGAGTTGTTGTGGAGGTACCCTCTCAGGGTCTGCCGGATTGAGGGAGTCTGGCGGTAGACCTAGCGCTTGCAGGAGCGGGGCTGCGTCGTCCAATTCCCGGATCCTGTGGGAATCTGGTCCTAGTTGCACAGTGAGTAGGTGTGTGGGCTGCCATCTGTATTTAAGGTCCTGTTGGCGGAGAAGTGTAGTGAGTGGCTGGAGGGAACGCCGCCAGGCTAGGGTGTCTCTCGAGAGGTCGGCAAAGAAGCTCACTGACATCCCTTCAAATCGGTGTGGTGTCTTGCCCCGCAGGGCGGCTTGGACCGCCATCTTGTCCTTCCTGGCCTGGAATGTGAGTATAACGTCCCGCGTGGCTTCGGTTGGCGCTTTAGGTGGTTTTGGGATTCTAAAAATGCTGGTGAGGGCCATCTTGGTAGCCTTTGCGGGTGGTAGAATAGTGGCAAGTAAACGCTGGACCGCTTGTGGTAAGTCCGAGTCGGGTATCGATTCAGAGATCCCCCTGATTTTCAAATGATCACGCCTTCCGGCGTCCTCCTGTTCCGCCATCCTATGTTCGTGTAATTTTTGCTGCCGTTGGAGATCTCGGACAGCCTGTTTAAGTTCCCCAAGGTCCTGCGTGTTGGTGCCGGTTGTGCATTCAAGTGCATTTAGGCGGGTTGTCAGACCCTTCAGGTCACCCCTTAAGGCCGTGATATCGTCACGTAAATCTTTGTGGTGGCCTGCCAGTAGCCTCGTGAGGACCGCTATAGTTACTGGGGCGGTGTCTGGGTCGCTGTTAGTCGGCTGTGTCGGCTTGTTCCGTGTGGGGGCTGGCAGATATTCCTCCCCGGATAGATCATCAGAAAAATCGGAGCAGCCGCCGTGAAGAGCCGCCATAGTGGTCTCATTTGCCTCGCGGGCCTGTCTCCACATATCCCCAATTGTGAGTCCTGGAGTGGTTTTTCCTTGGGAATTTTTTGCGTTTTTCGCCCCATGGTATGCAGGGGGGTATGTAATGTTGTTTTTGTAGTTTGGGGGTTTGTAGTCTGGATATTTTTCCGATTTTCCTAGTTTTTGCCGCAGAGCTCTCCTTCCATGCGACCGCTTTGCTCGGCAGTCCGATGTCCGATAATGTATAATAAACACAGGTTACTTGCTATGGGGAGGATAATGTATAATAAACACAGGTTACTGGCTATGGGGGGATAATGTATAATAAACACAGGTTACTGGTTGTGGGGGGATAATGTATAATAAACACAGGTTACTGGTTGTAGGGGGCTAATGTATAATAAACACAGGTTACTTGCTATGGGGGAGATAATGTATAATAAGCACAGGGGGTAATGTATAATAAACACAGGTTACGGGCTATGGGAGGATAATGTATAATAAACACAGGTTACTGGCTATGGGAGGATAATGTATAATAAACACAGGTTACTGGCTATGGGAGGATAATGTATAATAAACACCGGTTACTGGCTATGGGGGATAATGTATAATAAACACAGGTTACTGGCTATGGGGGGGATAATGTATAATAAACACAGGTTACTGGCTATGGGGGGGATAATGTATAATAAACACAGGTTACTGGCTATGGGGGATAATGTATAATAAACACAGGTTACTGGCTAAGGAGGATAATGTATAATAAACACAGTGGCGAATGCGAACAAGCTATGTTCGCCAGGAACTATTCGCCAGCGAACCGTTCGGGACATCACTATTTGTCAGTCATGCTCATCCTACCCAGAAGGGCATTCCATAGCTGAAATGGCCAACAGGCTCCATTTGCACGAGAAATACAGCAAATTTTGATAATCGTTTCAGCTTTTCTTTGGGCCTTGTCAGAGAGAGCTGGTACTCCTCTAAGCACAGCCACAGAAAAAAAGGTAACAAACAAAAAACCTGCAAACTTCAGTATCTACTTCCATTTTAAAGACAAACTGCCACTGCACTGGAATTTATACCAGTGAATAAAACATTGAAAATCAACTATAAATTAAGTTTGTTTTATGAGATGCTCCATTTACTTTTACATTTATATTAAAGATTAAAATGACTTTCAATGGCGTTACTTCAGGTCGTCTTTAAAGTTTGAAAACATTGAACATATTAATCCCTTCACGCGGTTAGGACAAAGCTGTTCTAAAAATTGTGTGCTCTATTGCCGTTAGAATAGCATGGAACACCCTGCACTCTTGGTGTGAGAAGGATTCCTGCACACACCAGGAATAACCCAGGTATAAATTGATACCTGGGACTCTCTTCTATCAGCTGGCGCCATTTTTAATGCCCCCCAGACTGAAATGCTGTATGTAGTGCTCAAAATAAGTATGGCATATAGCCCTTTAAAATGATTCTCAACCTGCCCTGAGTCTGAGGAAGAACCCCAGAGTGCGAATAGACCCTCATAAGGTCTCACTGCATGCCACCTGCCATGAGCTGCAGCAAGAGAGGGAGATCTCATACCTAAATCTATTTTGAGTTATTTTTCTTTACTTTCACTTGATGTTTAAAAATAATTATAAGCAAAACTGAGAAATTATTTTTTTTAATTTATTTTTTTACTCTCCCATTTTAGACATTGTATTCATATTTAATGTTACAGATAGGCATTTCTGTAATTAAAGAAACAACAAATATTGATTTAAAAAAAAAAAAATGAATATGCATAGGTGCACTTAAAGAGAAACCCTTAAATTATGGTGGAACAAACATATAGCGCAAAATTCTAGGTTTCGTTTTGATTCAGAAGTTGGACAATTGCCTCCTCCATCCTTTAGGGGTTAATGAAGGAAATGTTGCAGTTTGTGTGTTGTTTTTTTCCCCTACCTATGAAGTTAAAGTAACAAATATGTATTCCTGACACTATAGTTGTAAACGTGATGTTTAGGTGCTCGGCCCCCCTGTTAGAGGAACAAAAGGTGAGTTTACTCACCTTATTTCCAGCGGTGCACTGGTCTCGCTGAGGCCTCCCCGTTTCTCCTCCGTGGCTGGGAAAATCAAATTTCCCATGGAAAAGCATTGGGAGGCTACTGCGCTGGGCCGTCTTCTCCTCATAGAGATGCATTGAATCAGTGCATCTCTATGAGGAACCTCCAGCGCCTCAATGCAGAGTGTGAAGACACTGAACGTCAGTGCTGCAGATTGTGTATCACTGATACAGAATGACTGCCACTAAAGGTGTTACTAGTCAGCAATGTAAACACTGCATTTTCTCTAAGACTACAATGATCATCTGTAATTAGACTGCAACGATCATCTTGTGCCAAGTTGCAGAGCATCAAAACTTGGGGCCACAAATCGAACTCATCTAGGTTCAAAATAGTGTAAACATTGATGACAATAACCACTTATTAGGTTCCAGATTTCATTTAGTATATTTGCAAAGGAGATAACAAATAACCATCATATTCCAGCATTTAGCCTGGTCAGTCTGGCTCTAAGTGAATAAAACTCTATATGTATTGACTGGAGATTAAATCAGTGCTGGCAAAAAAAATTAAATGGTTAGAATACATAGTCATAGCAGCAGGCAGTGCTGCGTGACTTTGTGAGAAGGGTAGAGATCACATTGTGCTGCAGTCGCATCTCTCTGACTCCTCCCAGCACCATGAATGAGACAATTCATAGTACAAGGAACTGACTCCTGACTGAGCAACCGGCCAATCAGAGCTGTGTCCCATTCATTACACGCTGGGTCTGCAATACAGTATTGTGCACATTCTGATGTGATGCTCTAGACGCATGTATATAATGGTGTACATGTTAAAGTACAGCTGTTACTGTACATGTTGTATTTTTAAATATAGATATACAGACAGGCAGATACAGGAAAACCCTCTCCTAAGTCACTGTTTAAGATCCTCTTCTATTATGTCAGCCTCAGGGCCATTTCCAGAGTTTTTCATGTCACCTTGCCATCTCTGACGGAATAATGTAACTATGAGCTGTGCCCCAGTGTACGATGAAGAAACAAAATTAGCAAGTGATAGAAACAGCAGACAATAAGACTTTCTTGTGAACTGAAGAAATGAAATCCTTGCCCTAGCTGTGCATTCTAGAATAGTGTGGAAAGCAAATCGTTAGGAAAGGACTGTTGGTGGGTGGAAAGACATGCACTCTTGCATGACTCCTTAAAATATCTAGATTTCTTCCTAAATATGACTGCCTGGCTTCTGAATTGTTAAAATGTTATCTCTTCTCTATAATGTAAGAAGATATACAGTAGTGTTATATTTTCACATTGCAGAATATTAAAAGGAGCAGTGTCAGGAAGTGTTGTATTGCAGAATATTGGAATGTGCAGTGTTAGAGCTCATTGTATTGCAGAATATTAGAAAGTGCAAAGTTAGGATTCATTAAATTGCAGACTATTAAAAGTTACAGTGTTAGGGTTCATTGTATTGCAAACACATCCCCCCCTCCCCGCCCGCCCCCCCCCCCCCCACTCCCTTGCCTCTATAAATATAGTAAAATCTTACTTGTATTTAAGTCTGCAGCTCCTGGCTCTGCTTCTGCCTTTGACCTGCCTACTGTCTGCTTACATCAGCAGTCTGAGCAAATCACAATGCTTCCCCATAGGATTGGCTGAGATTGTCAGGGAGGCATCTCCTCATAGAGATGAATTGAATCAATGCATCTCTATGAGGAAAGTTCACTGTCTGCATGCAGAGCGTGGAGACACTAAATGGCAGTACTGCACACTAGGCAGCAGTGCCCCATGAAGCACCTCTAGCAGCCATCTGAGGAGTGGCCAGTGAAGTTATCACTAGGCTGTAATGTAAACACTGCATTTTCTCTGAAAACACAATGTTTACAGGAAAAACCCTGAAGGGATTGATTCTACTCACCAGAACAAATGCAATAAGCTGTAGTTGTTCTGGTGACTTTAGTGTCCCTTTAAAGATGGTGCAATGCCAGAGTTTATTGTATCACAGGGTAGGTATTAGAATGTGTTCTGCCATAGCTCATTGTATTGCAAAGTATTAGAATGTGCAGTACCAGATCTTCTTGTAGTACAGAATAGTATGTAATTCTAGAGTACCTTGTGTTGCAGAATATTAAAGCAGGGATTAATATTATTATCACTGGTATTTCTATAGCGCCAGCATATTCCGGAGCGCTTTACAATATTAGGAGATTTAACAACAAATGAGACAGTGACAAAAACGTACAGAAACAATAGGTTGAAGAACGAACTTACAGTCTATATGAGGTGGGGCGTAAAACACATTAGGACAGGAGGTAGCAATCAAACAAGGTGGAATGAAACAGAGCTGGAGGAGAGATTAGAGTGCTGCACTTTAGGAGAGAGCAAGGGGCAGGTATGTGAGGTAGAGGTTATCGTGGGAGGCCTTCTTAAACGAATGAAGACTAAGGGAGAGCTTGATGGTCATAGGCAGGCTATTCCAAAGGAAAGGAGCCACCCACAAGAAGGCCTGGAAGCATGAGTTGGCCGCATGCAGGGCCGGACTGGCCCATCAGGATACCGGGAAATTTCCCGGTGGGCCGCGGCACCTGGGGCTGGGCTGACAGCCCTAATCATCAGTGATCAGGCTCCTGTATTCATGGCCGACCAGGATTATATAAAAGAAAAAACAAACCAAAAATCTATATATTGCGGCGGGGCGGAGCTTAGCGTGTGGCGGGGGCCCTGGTAACTGCAGCATGGGAAGCAGGAAAGAGTCCCTGCTTCCTCAACAACCAGTCTCCAGGAGCTCCAAGGGATGTGGAGGTAAGAAGCAGGTCAGTGTGTCTGTGTGTGACTTCCTGTGTGTGTGTAACTGTCTGCCTGTGTGTGTGTGTGACTGTCTGCCTGTGTGTGTGTGACTGTCTACCTGTGTGTGTGTGTGTGACTGTCTGAATGTGTGTGTGTGTGTGTGCGTGTGTGTGACTTTCTGCCTCTGTGTGCGCGTGTGTGTGACTGTCTGCCTGTGTGTGTGTGTGTGTGTGTGTGTGTGTGTGTGACTGTCTGCCTTTGTGTGTGACTGCCTGTGAGTGTGTGGCTGTCTGCCTGTGTGTGTGTGGCAGTCTGTGTGTGTGTGGCTGTCTGCCTGACTGTGTGTGTGTGTGGATGTCTGCCTCTGTGTGTGGATGTCTGCCTCTGTGTGTGTGCATCTGCTAGTGAGTGAGCTTGCGTGTGTTTGTGTGTGCGCGTCTGCTAGTGAGTGAGCTTCTGTGTGTGTGCATCTGTTAGTGAGGGAGCTTCTGTGTGTGTGCGCCTGCTAGTGAGTTTGTGTGTGTGTGTGTGTGTTCCTGCTAGTGAGTGAGCTTGTATGTGTGTCAGTGAGCTTGTCTGTAGGGATCATGTGTGTGTGTGTGTGTGTGTGTGTGTTAGTGAGCTTGTCTGTAGGGAGCATGGGTGTGTCTGAGCCTGTCTGTGGTGATCATGTGTGTCAGTGAGCCTGTCTGTAGTGAACATGTGTGTGTCAGTGAGCTTGTCTATAGTGAAGCTGTGTGTTAGTCAGCTCTTCTGTAGGGAACATGTGTGTGTCAATGGGCTTGTCTGTAGGGAGAGTGTGTGGGCATCAGTGAGCTTTTCTGTAGTGAGCGTGTGTGTGTGACAGTGAGCTTGTCTGTAGTAAGCGTGTGTGTATCAGAGTTTGTCTGTACTAAATGTGTGTGTGTACCAATAACCTTGTCTGTGTGTGTCATTGAGATTGTCTGTCAATGAGCCTATTTGTGTGCATCAGTTAGATTGTCTGTGTCTGTATGTGTCATTGAGATTGTCTGTCAATGAGCCTATTTGTGTGCATCAGTTAGATTGTCTGTGTCTGTATGTGAGTATGCTTTACTGTATAATTTAATTACCCTGAAAGGACTAATATTTTGAATTAGAAAAATAAATATACCAATAATATATATATAGATATGTGTGTGTATATATATATACACACACTACATAGCACAATGACTTATGGGGCTGGCATAGATTTTTTCCCAGGGCTGCTTCGTATCCCCAGTCCGGCCCAGCAGACAGGAGAAGGTCACAGGCAGAGCGGAGAGACCGAGAAGGGGCATACCTGCGGATCAGTGAAGAAATATAGGAGGGGCTAGAATTGTTCAGTGCTTTATAGGTGTGGATTAGCACCTTAAATTGACTCATATAGGATACAGGAAGCCAATGTAAGGACTGACAGAGGAGTGAGGCGTGAGAGGAGCGACAGGAGAGGATAATCAGTCTAGCTGCAGCTGTCATAATCTTGAGCAGGTCAGATAGGAGACTTATGCCAGGGTTGACTTCAGGTACTTTATTAGTGATTTTAGACATATTATGAAACTTGAGGGAAAACAGAATTTAGGCAATATGCCACAAAACAGGATACTTGCAAATAATAAAGAATGTCTGTAATTTCCAGGTAGGGTTGTAACAAAGGCAGGTTGGTATCAAAGGTAGGCTGGTAACAGTGGAAGGCTGGTTATAGAGGCAGGCTGGTTACAGAGGCAGGCTGGTTTGAAGTATATGGGTGGAGTAGGTTAGTGTTAGGAGCAAGTTTGAAGGTAAGTCTGGAGCAGGTTCACAGGAGTGTTTCAGGTAAATCACCAACTTCAATGTAAAGGCCATGAGGTTAGTTGGGTGTAGCATTTTGTAACTGAAGTAATTAAAGATAAGAAGGTGAGTATCCAGAACTAGAAGCAAGTGAGGCCCCTAGTGGTAGAAATTAATCAGAGCAGGTTTTAAAGGAGCAGAAATAAAAGGAACAAAAGTCTTGTTCGTCAGGATAGGATCCTGACAGCAGCATTCATTACATACTGTAGCGGGGCAATACGGCTTTTGGGGAGACCTATTAGGAGAGAGTTACAATAATCCATGCGAGAGATTACTAGAGCATGGACTAGCTCCTTAGTAGCATCTTGTGTAAAAAACGGTTGGATGCGGGCTATGGTTTTTTTTTTTTTTTTTTAATTTTTTTTTTTTTCAAAAAAATGTATCACAATAGACAACACAGGACAGTACAGGACTTATTAAAAAAAAAAAAAAAATATAGACAATAAAACAATAAAACAATAAATACGTTTCGACAGTACTAGCCCTCTAAGATACTGAATCTTTTAGTTTATTACCCTTAATTATCCTCTTAATTATAAATTGGACGACATACCAAATTTAGTATCTTTACTTCAACTTGAGAGAACCTTAAATAACTATTTACTGTCTATGATAAACCATGTAAGCATAAAAACAAAACGAACATAAAGTCACACTGTGCCGAGATCTATATATATCCTGATAAATAATACCTTACTATAGGGCTTGATATTTTCCCCTTTACTTTTTCCCTTTCTTCTACTTTCTCTTTTTTTTTTCTTTAAAAAAAAAATAAAAAAAAAATGTACATTATTAATAGCCAAGAAAACGGCTTTATATAGAGATGCAAAATATATAAACATTACAGCCCCAAGACGTATCAACAATGTTAGCTCTGTAAGATGAAAAATTATTAAAAAAAAATTCTGATCTGTCTATATTCATAAGTCACAGAAAGTTTATCATCTTTTATTCTTCTCAAAATAATTTTTTTTTTTTTTTTTTTTTATTGTTCGCTACGTAGTTTTTTAGCAGTAGTGTCCAATACTCATACTGTGCTAAAATCAAATAATGGATACCACTATTTTCCTTATGTAGGGCTTAACTTTTTTACCCATTCCTTCCATTGTTCTATTCTAGGATTAGTATAATTGTCTTGTCTCAGGATTCCAATCTCCATTTTGCAATGGTTCAGGACCTGAAATTTTATCATGTCCCAAGAGGGGGAATCAGATAATTTCCAATATCTCGCCAATGTTGCTTTGGTCTCCGTTAGAATGTGGATCACTATATCTTTTTTGCTTCTTGAAATTCTAGGCCAGCCTAGATGTAATACAAAGGACTTACAGGTAAAGTCAAGATCTACTTTTATCACCTCTTGACAAAATGTTGCTACTTTGTTCCATAGTTGCCTTAGGTTTGGGCATGACCACCAGATGTGGACATAGTCTGCTCTAGATGAGCCACATCTCCAACACTTATATTGAGAGGATGGGTACATTTTTGCCAGTTTAGTGGGGACATAATGCCATCTATTAATGATCTTATAATGACTTTCAGATGAATTTAAACAATGAATAGCCTTAGTTACGGCATTATTTGCATTTATCCACTCATTTCTTGTAATAGTAATCTGTAGGTCTTTTTCCCAAGATACAAGGGCTGGAAATGTTGGGCTCGATTTATATAATTTATATAGTTTAGCACAATGTGATACTAAATTTTTATTACTTTTAGAGTTAATTAAATTCATGAATGTATGTAATCCTTCAGATGACTCTATGGCCCTATGTTTATGTAGAAAATGTTTTATCCTTAAATATGTAAATTTCTCTCTATAGGGAAGGGAAAATAGCTGCCTAATGTCCTCAAAGGACATAATTTGATTCTGTTGCATTATTTGATCTATATTATTAATACCATTAGCCGTCCAGTTTTTTATATTTAAATCTTCTATATTGACTGTCAAAATGCTGAAGGGTATATCCGTGATAATTTTATCCAGTATCTTAAGTCTCTTTTTCCAGTTTTTCCACTGCCATAATAAATTATCCGTAATTAGGCCTATGTTTGTATTATTTCTCTTTTGTAGACTCCAAAATATAGCTAATAAGTCTGGAGATCCCAGTCTTGTGGCTTCTATTTTTGCCCAAGCTTCCTCTGCGGAGCTCTCTTTTAGTGATATAATTAAATGAGCCAACGCGCATGTCTCATATATCTCTAAAATATCTGGGACCCCCAACCCACCTTTTTTGGAACTCATATTTAGTATTTTTTTATTCACCCTCGGTTTTTTTTTCAGCCATATAAACTTCTCAAAAGCTGTCTGTATCATTGTAAGCCATGGTTTTGGGATTTTAAGAGGTATCATGCGGAATATATAGCTCCATTTGGGCATTAAATATGATTTTACAACATTTATTCTCCCAATCCATGATATCTCTGCAGTTCTTAGGTCTTTAAGTTGTTTATTTATTTGTTTCATCATAGGGAGAATATTGTTCTCTATGATTTTACTTGGGTTACTTGTAATTTTGATACCTAAATATTGCAAATGTTTCTTAGCCCAAGCGAAGTCATATTTATTCCCAATCTTCCCTCTATCTTCCTTACTTAGATTTTTTGCTAATATAGTTGTTTTATCTACATTCAGCTTGAGATTGGAATAATTTCCAAATTCAGTTATAACTTTCATCAATTCATCCAATGATGGTACAGGATCTGTAATGGAGATTAGGACATCGTCCGCATATAGTGATAATTTATAAACTTCCTGACCGATTCTGACACCTTTAATCTTTAAGTTTTCCCTAATTTCACAGGCTAGAGGTTCGATATATAACAAGTAGAGCAGCGGCGAGAGAGGGCACCCCTGTCTCGTCCCGTTGCTTATTTTAAACCAGTCGGATGTTATACCTCTCCCTATAGTTCTAGCCCTTGGGAAAGAATATAAAGCCATTACAGCGTCCATTAGCCATCCACCAAAACCAAAAGCCCTCATAGCTGCTATCAGGAAGTCCCACCTGACCCTATCAAAGGCCTTCTCTGCATCCAATGATAGGGCCAGAAATGGGACTCCCGAATCGTTAGTGCTATCTAGGATATCAATTATTTTTCTCACACTATTACTGGATAGTCTACCTTTTATGAAACCGACCTGATCTTTATGAATTATAAAAGGTAAGACGGTTTGCAACCTGTTCGCTAGAATGCTAGCATATATCTTTATATCCGAATTTAGCAGGGAAATAGGCCTATAGCTTCTTACTTGATCTGGTGGTTTTTCTGGCTTATGTATAGGGATAATGTTTGCGTATAGCATTTCCTCCGGGATGACCTTTTCCTCCACAATTTTATTAAATACATTTTTCAAATGGAGCGCCAATTCTTCCTTAAATTGCTTATAAAATATGTTAGGATAGCCATCCGGGCCTGGAGTTTTATTATTTTTTAACGTATCTATTGCCTCCTTAATCTCTAATTCAGTGAAAGGTTTGTTGATACTATTAACCTGTTCTGCTGATAGCTGTTTCATCTTTTTATTTTTAAAATATGTTTCTGGATTGTTGGGTTGGTTAGGCAAGTTATATAGCTCTTGATAAAAAGAGTTAAATGCTTTACCAACTTTTTCAGGGGTTAGTTGTGGCCCTTCCTCAGTTGTAATTTTCTGTATCCTCGTGGCCATTCTAAATCCTTTAACTTTATTTGTAAGCATTTTATTTGCCCGGTTGCCTCTGTAATACCATTTTATTCTTAAGCGTTCCAATTTTTTGGCGGTTTGCTGCCATAGACTTTCATTAATATTTTCTTTAATTTTATCCATATTCTCACTCATTTGTTTGGAGGGGTTATCTTTATTAAGCCTTGTTAGAGCATTTAGCGAAATATATAGGTCTGTCAAGGAGGAACTTCTACTCTTATTTCTTATTGAACCCATTTTGATAAAGTGCCCTCTCAGGACTGCCTTATAGGTGCACCAAACTACTACATCTGATGTACCTTTGTTTTGGTTATCTTCAAAGAAACATTTAGTTAATTCTTTCACTTTCTCTATTTCTTGAGAATTTTGTAATAAAAGATCATTTAGTCTCCAACTGTTCCTTATTTTATTATCTGGGCTTATATTAAGGTCTAATATAACCGGGTTATGGTCTGACCAAGTAACTTCCTGAATTATGGCCTTCTTTATCTTAAGTGATGTCTCTACTGTACCCAAGAATAGATCTAACCTTGAATATGTATAATGAACTTTTGAAAAGCACGTAGAGTCCCTTTCTTGGGGGTGGTAGATTCTCCATATATCTAACAAACCATGTCTACCTACTGAAAGTTTAAGCTGGTTGTATGTTTTTTTGTTTTGGATAACCCCTTTAAGTGAGTTTCTATCTAGCGTTTCATCCATAATGCAATTAAAGTCTCCCCCTATAAGGACTTTTCCCTTTTTAATATTATCTATTTTGTTTAGTACCGTTTGTATAAAGCCAATAGGTTTAACATTAGGTGCATATAAATTTGCTATTGTATATATTTCATTTTGTATTTTACATATTACTATAGTGTATCTTCCGTTTTTATCTATTTCCTGGTACATAATCTGTATATCTATGTCACTGGTTACAAGGAAGGCAACCCCACATTTTCTTTTATCCTCTAGTGAAGAACATATTTTGATATTAAAAGTATTAGGAATAAATCTTTTTGTATCTTTCCTTAACCAATGAGTTTCTTGCAACAAAACTATTTTTGCACCTTCTTTTTTAATATATTCAAATACCATGGATCTTTTATGTGGATTATTTAAACCCTGTACATTAAGTGTCAGAATTTTAACCATTCGGAGAAAGTAGAAGAATAGGACATAGTCTCGGCACAGTCAACACAACAACAAAAGAAAAAAGAAAAAAAGAAAAAACAACAACAAATAAAACATGGTAAAAACCATGGTCCCTCATCTAAAAAATACATGAAGCATCCCGTCTCCAACCCCCTTTGTTGGGGCGGGCTATGTTTTTAAGGTGGAATCTACAGGATTTGGTAACAGACTGGATGTGAGGCTCAAATGTGAGGCCAGAATCAAGTATAACGCCAAGACAGCGCACTAGCAAGGATGAACTGATGTGGGTACCACTCACTTGAAGGGAGAGCGAAAGAGGGGAAAAGAGTATTAGGAGGAGGAAAGACAAGAAGTTCAGTTTTAGAGAGATTGAGTTTCAAAAAGAGGGAGGACATCCAATCAGAAATGGAAGCAGTGACTCGTTGCAGGATTGAAAGGGAGAGGTCCGGGGAGGAGAGGTATATCTGAGTGTCATCAGCGTACAGGTGGTATTGGAATCCAAATGAGGTAATACGTTTACCAAGAGAGGCAGTATAAGGAGAAAATAGAAGGGGACCAAGTACAGAGCCTTGGGGGACTCCAACAGAGACAGGACAAAGGGAGGAGGTATCATTAGAAAAGGACACACTGAATGAGCATTGGGAGAGATAGGAGGAAAACCAAGAGAGGACTGATTGAAGAGTTTGGAGAAGGAGAACATGGTCAACAGTGTCAAAGGCAGCAGAGAGGTAAAAAAGAATTAGTATGGAGTAGTGCCCTTGGGATTTTACTGCGATTAGGTCATTATTGACTTTAATAAGAACAGTCTCAGTAGAGTGGAGGGGGTGGAAGCCAGACTGAAGAGGGTCAAGGAGAGAGTTGGAATTGAGGAAGCAAGTCAGATGGATAAAGACAAGTCTTTCCAGAAGCTTTGAGGAAAAAGGAAGCAGGGATATAGGACGATAGAAGGGGAGGACGGGTCATGAGATGTTTTTTTTAAAGATGGGTACTACAGTAGCATGTTTAAGGGCAGCAGGGACAACACCAGAGGAGAGAGAGCAGTTGAAGATGTGTGTTAAGGAAGGCACAAGACAAGAGGAGAGAGATCTGATAAGGTGAGACGGGATAGGATCAAGCGGGCAAGTGGTGGGTTGAGATAAATGGAGAAGTGCAGTCACTTCTTGTTTAGTAGCCTGGGAGAAAGTCTGAAGGGTAGGAGGCATGGCCTACGTGTGGTTGAGAAAGAGAGGGGCAAGGTGGTGTGAATTCTTTCCTTAGCTGTTCAATCTTATCGGTAAACTAGCATGCAAAGCTATCGGCTGTAAGGTTAGTTTGGGTGCTGGCCACAGTAGGGCAAAGAAGGGAGTTAAAGGTTTTAAAAAGACACCTGGGATTGCGGGAGCATGAGCTAATGAGGGAGGAAAAGTATGTTTGGGAAGGGCTGTGCTGTATGAACGCAACATGAATTTGTAGTGGAGGAAGTCTGGGTGTGTGACTTCCTCCAACAGAGTTCAGCAGAACGGGAGCATCTCTGCAAGTAGCGTGTTGATTTAGTGTTTCACGGTTGGGGGCGTGTTCTCCTCAAGGTGCATGTTTGAAGCGGGGCTGCAGTGTCCAGGGCAGAGGTGAGGGTAGTGTCATATGAGGAGATAGCCAGTGAGAAACAGAAGAAAGTAGGGATGGATAGAAGTTGGGAAATCCATATTAGCTGATAGCTGCTGAAGGTCAATATAATTCAGATTTCTTCTTAGTTGAAGGGGGTTAGGTTGAGGATGATGGGGTAGGGGCTATTGAGAGCAAATGATAAGAGGTGATGATCTGAAAGAGGGAATGAAGTGTTACAGAGATTAGAGATTGTACATTCATGAGAGAAAATAAGAACAACAAATCAACGTTGGCAGGTCACATGGCTACCTGGAAATTGGACTGGTGCTTAGAGGTTTTTGTCCACTGCAAGGCAGTAGTTTTATTTTATGGGACTGAAGAAGAGGCTACTAGTTTGCTTACTATGAAATAGGCCTAAATACATACATTAGAACATGTACTTATGTTAAAAGGAGAGGATGTTATCTGGAAGAGAACTGAGACTGAGTAAAATTAAAGAGATACTATAGCCACCAACAACAGTTTTGCTGTATAGATCTTACCTCTGCAGTTTCACTGCTCCATTCTTTGCCATTTAGGAGTTAAATCACTTTGTTTATGCAGACTTAGTCACACCTCCCTGCATGTAACTTACACAGGTATGCTAAACACTTCCTGTAAAGAGAGATCTCATGTTTATACTTCCTTTATTACAAATTCTGTAATAATCACATTTTTATCTGCTCTGTTCATAGCTTTCTAGACCCTGCAGGGGCCTCCTGTGTGTGATTAAAGTTCAATTTATAGAGCAAGATATTTATTAAAAAAAACTTCTAAAGTAAGCTAACATCTGGTTAAACATGAAACACTTTTTTCATGCAGGCTGTGTGAGTCGGTCAGGGAAGTTGTGGCTAGGGCTGTCTTAGCAGAAACAAAAGTAATTTAACTACTAATTGGCAGAGAAATGAGACTGCAGGGGAATAATCTATACACCAAAACTGCTTTATTAAAGGCACACTATAAGCATCCATACCATTTAATTATATTGTGTTCCTTTCCCCTTAGCCCTGCAATATAAAACATTGCAGTTTCAGATCAACTGCAATGTTTACATTGCAGGTTTAAGACTGCCTCTAGTGGCTGTCTTAAAACTGCCGAGGCACAGTGATACTATAGTGTTAGGAATACAGTGTTCCTTTATCTTAAAGGATGGCTAGAATCTGTAAAGGCAATTAAATTACTGGTTACTTTGTTAATTCATAGGTAACAGGGCCTAGACAGCAGAATGTAGGAGATGCATAATTCTGGTTTGGTTAGACACTAGGCTGACATCTTTCAATGTGCATGCCCACCTCCCAGCATGTCCTTAGTTCCACTCAACTGTGTTGACCATTGCTGTGAACATTATAACTGAACAAGCTGTGAGCAAAGTCATAGTGGTGCTTACTTGCTTTGCCCCCTGACTGCATGATACGTACGTGTGCTTATGTGTCCAACCTTTAAAGGACCTACAGGCACCCAGTTTAATGAAGTGGTCTGGGTGTCAGGTCCATCTAGGGTTTACCCTGCTTGCTGTAAACATGGCAGTGTCAGGGTACCTGTGGTCTCTACCTCCGAAAGAGGTAGAGACTTAGCTGTTCCTCCATCCAGACGGTCTGATGGCTCCCTTCCCCGCGGTCTATCCGGTCATGCTAGGCCGGCCGCGAGGGAGTGACTGCCTTTTACAGCATCTAGGCAGGAAGCTGCTGCAACATGGTCTATATTGCAAATTGGAGAAGTGCAGTTTTGATCAGTCTCAGGTAGACTTTCTTGGATACGTGATTTCTGGGGAAGGTTTTAAAATGGATCCTGTAAAACTCCAATCTATTTTAGACTGGCCCTTGCCCAAAGGACTCAAGGCTATCCAAAGGTTTATTGGTTTTTCCAACTACTATAGGCGCTTCATTAAAGGATACTCCTCTATCATTGCGCCTATTACCAATATGACCAAACAAGGGGCTGATACTAAGTTCTGGTCTAAGGAAGCTCTTGGTGCTTTCAAGACTCTCAAGGAACTTTTTGCCTCGGCTCCCATTCTGGTCCATCCTGATACGACTCTGCCTTTCTTGCTCGAGGTCGATGCCTCTGAGACAGCAGTTGGGGCTGTTCTGTCTCAAAGGTTAGGGGTGGATAAACCGTTACACCCTTGTGGTTTCTTCTCTAAGAAATTTTCTGGGCCTGAGAGCAGATATGACATTGGGGAAAGGGAACTGTTAGCAGTCATTAAAGCCTTAAAGGAGTGGAGACATTTGTTGGAGGGGACCCTACACCCTATTACGATTTTGACGGACCACAAAAACTTGTCCTATATTGGGGAGGCTAAGCGCTTATCCTCTAGACAAGCTCGTTGGTCCTTATTCCTGACTCACTTCAATTATGTACTGACTTACAGACCTGGTTCTAAAAACTCTAAAGCCGATGCATTATCTCGCCAATATGAACCTTCTACTGTACCTGAACCAGTTCTTTCTTCTATAGTTCCGAAATGCAATATCATTGCTAATACGAATCTCAGGATTCATTCTCCATTACTGGCCGAGATCATTAAGTTGCAACATCTAGCACCTAAACAGACTCCTGCGGGCCGTCATTTCGTTCCTCCTGCTCTTCAACTGGAACTTTTACAGTGTTTACATAATAGCAAGATGGCGGGACATCCTGGTATTCGCAAAACTTACGCGTTGATCTCTAAGGACTTCTGGTGGCCTGCTTTACGGAGGGATATTGAGGAGTTCATCGCTGCATGTGAAGTTTGTACTAAAACCAAACAACCCCATACGCTTCCATGTGGATTCCTGCACCCCTTGGAGGTTCCAGAAAAACCATGGTCCTGTTTGGCCATGGACTTTATTGTCGATCTACCTATCTCTAAAAGACAGACTGTTATCCTCACCGTGGTTGACAGGTTTACTAAGATGGCACACTTCATTCCCCTGCCTTAACTCCCGTCTTCTCCCGAATTGGCAGAGATATTCGCTAAGGAGATTTTTCGCCTACATGGGATACCCTCTCAAATTGTATCGGACAGAGGCTCCCAATTTGTTTCCCGCTTTTGGAGGTCCTTCTGCTCTCAACTTGGTATTAAATTAAACTTTTCTTCTGCCTATCATCCTCAGTCTAACGGAGCTGCTGAACGTACCAACCAGAAAATTGAACAATATTTACGATGCTTTGTTTCTGAACACCAGGATGATTGGGTCGGTTTGATTCCTTGGGCGGAGTTTGCACACAACAATCTCGTTTGCGATTCTACTCATTCAAGCCCCTTCTTCATGAATTATGGTTTTCATCCGTCTATTCTTCCTTCGGATTCTCCTTCCCAGGGGGTGCCGTCGGTTGATGTTCATGTTGCCAATTTGAGGAAGTTGTGGGATCAAACTCGACAAATCCTTGTGCACAACTCTATGTTGGTCAAGAAACACGCTGATAAACGTAGAAGGGCGGCTCCGGTCTTTGTTCCAGGTGATAGGGTATGGCTGAGCACGAGGAACATCCGTTTAAAAGTGCCCTCCATGAAGTTCGCTCCTCGTTATATTGGACCCTACAGGGTGCTGACCCGTATCAATCCAGTTGCGTATCGTTTAGCTCTTCCTAATACCTTACGCATCCCGAACTCGTTTCACGTTTCATTGCTGAAACCACTCATATGTAACAGATTTTCCTCCACAATAGCCCCTCCTCGCTCCGTTCAGGTGGAGGGTCAGGAGGAGTATGAGGTTAACTCTATTATTGATTCTCGAATCTCCCAGGGGAGAGTACAATATCTGGTTGATTGGAAGGGATATGGTCCTGAGGAGAGGAGTTGGGTACCTCAGGAGGATGTTCATGCTCCCCGTCTCCGCAGGGCGTATCACTCTCGCTTCTCATCTCGTCCCGGTTCATTCCGCCCGGTGGGCTTATCTGAGAGGGGGGGTACTGTCAGGGAACCTGTGGTCTCTACCTCCGAAAGAGGTAGAGACTTAGCTGTTCCTCCATCCAGACGGTCTGATGGCTCCCTTCCCCGCGGTCTATCCGGTCATGCTAGGCCGGCCGCGAGGGAGTGACTGCCTTTTACAGCATCTAGGCAGGAAGTAGTCATCAGGACACTCCCCCGGAACAACCTGTCAGTCAATTGCTGCAGGACCAATCAGGACGCCTCGGAGGCGTGGTTACTGCTCTGAACAGGGTATTTAACAGAGCTTCTTTCATTAGCTCATTGCCCTGTCGTGGTTCTAGCTTGTTCTAGTCACTCAGTGCTTGTGTATTCTATTATTCCCTTTTGGTTTTGACCCGGCTTGTTTACCTTACTCTGCTTATCTCTGTTACCCTTGATTCGGCTTGTCTCTCGCTTACCTGTCTTCTGTTACCCTCGACCTCGGCTTGTCTTTGACCATTCTATACTGTACTACTTACGTTAGTCCGGCCATTCTAAGGTCCGGTATACGTATCTGGCTACTGTTTGTACTCTGCGTGTTGGATCCCTGTCCCGATCCTGACAGGCAGTTCCAGATAAACTGCTATGTTTACATTAGGGTTAATCCAGCCTCTAGTGGCCGCGCATGCGCATTCAGCAAATTATGTCGGGAGAGCGAGGAGAGTCCCCAGCGCCGAGGGAGCCTGGAGCTGGAGAAAGGTAAGTGTTTAACCCCTTCCTCCCCTTAGAGCCCGGCAGGAGGGGGACCCAGAGGGTGGGGGACACCTAAAGATCCTATAGTGCCAGGAAAACTTTCATATCAGCCTGTCATTGCTGTCCAAGATTTGATGGATAAAAAGAAAAATAATAATCTGACCAGCAGGTAAATTAAATGGGCATTAGGGATCATTAGGGCCCAAACTGATGATACAGAATATGTGGGATAGAGCCTTTAATGTAAAGACTCTTTACATTGTATTCGATAGAAGAGGGCTTGACAAATCCCTGGGATTTGGAAGCCCGTTCTGCCCCCGAGGCTGCCTTTGATCGGAGGCAGGCAGCTCAGGGAGAGAGGAGGCGGTGAGGTAGCTGTCATCTTCCTGTTCTGCTCCCTAGCGTGCCCTCCAGTAATGCTGGGAGCAAGTAGACTCTGAACATGGTGTTGCACCGTGTGGAACACTGACCCAGAAGCACCTCTAGTAGCCTTCTGAGTGACTGTTATTAGAGGTATTACTAGGCAACAATGTAAACACTGCCTTTTGTCTGAAAAGGCAGTGTTTACATTGAAAAGCATGCAGCAACAAGCTATAGACTTCAGAACAACTACATTAAGGTGTAGTGCTTCTAATAACTATAGTGTCCCTTTAAGAATTTTATTTTTGACATTGAAAAACTTGTCTCTTAACATTTTTAGCTGGCTCCTATATTCCAAACAAAATTGTAATACCCTGCACTACAATAGGCTACAGTATTTATGGTGATAGAGAGTCCCTGTGAAATGTAGTGTTGAATCTTAAAGAGTTTAAGAATGAGAGAGGATGATAACACCTGCTTTATATATTTATTCAACGAGATTTATCATTTAGGATTATTTGTGCTATTTGACTATGACATTTACATAGACTTCAACTTTTAATGATAAATTCACATCATCCGCATCACATCAATGCAGCCGTTGTTCAGTCCTCATGGTCACTGAGTGCATAAGTATGACGCCAGTAGAGGCAGCAGGCAGAGAGACAAAGAATGGAACCTAATACATTCACACTTAAAGGGAAATATATTTTCCAAGACTTAGAAATTAGCTTCTGTTTCCTCGCTCTTATAAATCATTTATTCCCACCATGGACAAATTTTTCATTATTGAACTGTTATGAATACTTGCTAAAAACCCTACTGTGAGTAATAGCTCATGAATATTTAA